>NW_022728901.1:34434-43239 GCF_011630105.1 Anneissia japonica | reverse complement strand
AGTTTCCAGACCTAAAAATAAATGATTATCATTGTCATAATATAGTAACGTCACAAACAATCAAATATCCAGAATTTGGGCCATAAATAATAGTATTTAGAAATTTTGTTTGCATAACTGTATTAGTAAAACTTCAGTGTTTCAGCTCTGAGTGGCATCACAGTCAAGAAAATTTTATATGGGCCATTTGTGATATTCGGCTATTCGTATACATGACCAGAAATGACTGCGTTGTTTCAAATATACACCGGACGTGCGATGTTCCGAGAACATTGCGTCTAGGCGATTTTATCAATAAGACGACTTAAAACATTTTAAAATATTAATTAAATTTTGTTGTGTAATCATTTGCTAAAAACTACTTCACTATTACTTTTAATATATATTTTACACTTTTAAAACTTAAAAAATAATTTAAGAATGTTTGAGTGTTCTGGTTTAATCCATATGGTAGTCAATTAATATCAACATTGTAATGAAAAAACAATTCGCCACAGATGAAACGATTTGAATAATTTAGTAAGATGCTTTGCGATAATTTGTCCAAAACAATAGAAACATTTAAATTCAAATGATTAAGCAGACGACTAGGTGTGAGAAACTGTATGTTTTACATCAATCATCTCTATCGTGATCTCTAAAGCGACGTTCAATACTATGATCTTGAAACAGTTCACATCAAAAAGTATTCTATTCAGATTAGAATATTTTTTTCTCAAAAATTTGCGCTCATCCAAGATATTTAACCTATAATAAATAATACTATCTTAAGATAGGTCATTACTGCATGATTTACATTACAGTCTATGCTTGTTTACATCGATATACTACTTTGAACAAAGATACTAATGGAGACATCAAACATTACTACATGTAATGTAAATACATAGGGACTCTGATTTCTAGTGCCATGTACATACTGTATTTTTGCTTGAAAGGTTTAGACCATAACCATGTTTTAATGTTTGTGGTTTAAACCACTAAATTTGATGATTGTATGCGCTCTGGGGTCGGCTTGCTGGCGTAGAGTGCTTTATAAATGTCGCTTATTATTTTTAAAACAGATTACTCCATTGAACGAGAACATACAGGATTGAGGACAATTGCTGGTTATGGTGTATCAATAACAAGAGGTGCTGCCAGTGTGATGCTTTTTACATATTCCCTTCTTCTTCTTACCATGTGCCGCAACCTGATTACCAAACTTAGGCAAACTTTTGTCAACAGATTTATTCCATTTGATTCGGCAGTATGTTTTCACAAGATTGTTGCATTTTCAGCATTATTTTTCACAAGTAAGTATCTAAAACTTTTGCTTTTGCAGTAAGTAATATTTTAATGAAAACTTACAAGTTACATGAGATAAAAAAAAACATAGTATAATTTCATTTTTACTTGCATTTTATTTTAGTAATCCACTGTGTTGGTCACGCCTTAAACTTCTACCACATAGCAACTCAGCCAGCTGATGATCTGTCTTGTCTGTTTAGAGACTTTTTTCATAGATCACATGAACTACCAAAGTTTCAATACTGGCTCTACTACACAATTACAGGTGAGTTACTTGTATGCAATAGTTCAATTACTAGACTCTGTATAATATGTAGTGCTGTAGACCTAACTGGATAAAAATATTTTTGTACAATTGTTATGCCATTTGTGTAGTTTGAGCTAGATGTGTACTGTTTTTCTATTTTTGATATCTTATTTTATTTTATAGGTTCTACAGGAGTACTATTGGTTGTAATTACATCCATCATATATATATTTGCTTCTCAGTATGCTCGTCAGAATTCATTTAATTTATTTTGGATTACTCACAACTTCTATATACTGTTGTATATTTTAATGATGCTACATGGGAGTGGGCGACTTGTTCAGAGACCTTTTTTCCACCTGTTCTTTGTTGGTCCAGCGATTGTGTTCGTAATTGACAAGTTAATCAGTGTCAGTAGGAAGAAAGTAACAATATATGTGAAGAGAGCTGATCTTTTGCCTTCAAGTTTGTATAGCTATTTATATTACACTATATTTAGGTTTAAAATATTCTGTATTTTATTATTTTATAATTTTTAGTTCATTGACTAATGTGTTTATATTACTTTTTATTAAAGTTTATTTTTGTTTGTTAACCTATTGCTTTCCATTTTATGGTAACATAAATTCACATTTACATAATTACAAGCATTTGAAGTATACGCAATTTGATTTTGATTCGATTTATTTGGCATTTCTACGACAAAATAAAAAAGTTAAGTCATCATCAAGATATATTTATAAATTATAACTGAAATATAGACTCATAAACACCGGGTTGCTGTTCGGCGGTGTAGCTCTCTACCATTGTTTAAGATTTAATATAAAGCGCCTAAAGGGAGTTTAATATATCCAGGAACTAGAGCTACCACTCAAATATAAATTTATTTATACATTAATATTATTATTATTATTATTGTTATTATTATTATTATTGATGGCCCTCTCACACCTTGACGATTTAGACAGCGTATGCTGTCGTATGAAGAAAAATTGCGAATACGCTGACGTACGTTATTTATAAGTTTCGTATGAGTTAAGAGCACGCTGGTATATGTCCTAGTACAGCGAGTAAGTTGAAAAGTTTTGTGCGTGCACAAAACTTTTCGACGTATCCCAGCGTATGGCTTGTGCGTTCCGCATTCGCAGGCCATAAGTTGTAGGTAAGTTAAGCGATCGTAGGCACACGTTGACACACGTTACTTGTAAGTTACTCAAAAGTCAAAACGTATTTCTAACCTATGAGCAACGTGCTTTGAACTTATATGTAACATATAACAAACATATCTCCAACGTATATTGACGTATTTGACGAGTTCCAGACGACCACAAAACTTACTGAACGTGTTTCTAACTTACAGTTATCGTCAAAATTGCGTATTGACAGCGTTTAGGGAATAGGTATATTAAAATGGGGTGATGTCAATACGGTGATATTGATACTGCGATGTCTAGTGCAGTTATGATTTCAATCGACGAGCGGCAGCCTTTTTATAGGCTACGTCGTGTGATCATCGGTGATATGCTGCCGTGCGCTGTGCATAATGTAGACTATCGCTGGGCATAAGTTGTGAACGCCAGCAGCACACTAAGCATTCATTCGTGTAAGTTTTCTATAAGTAATCCAAACGTTCTATATAATTTACTAATACGTTATTTATACATGCAATACGTTATGGATACGCTATAAATGCATCCAAATTTGAAAATAAATTATCGATATTCAGAGTACACCAGCATTTTAGAGAAATTTTGATACGTTTGGCATATGCTGACTAAATCGTCAAGGTGTGACAGGGCCATGACAATTATAAATATAAATTAAAAGTTTATCCTCAAAAAACTTTTTCAAGTATTAAATCTAACCTTCGTATCATAATAACAATAATAGCTACAACAATAATAATAATGATAATAATAATAATAACAATAATAATAGCACTCAGTAGAGAGCATATCTCCGCCCAACGCCCATCTCTTTTTATTAAAAATTCCTTCAAAATATGTACTTTCCAACCACCAACCACAGTCTACTTTTAAAAAATTACACTAACACAAAAGTTTCATTTAGTTTTTGAGATATCTGATCTGCGACACTTTGCTTTGAATGATCCATAATCGACATAATAATAATAATAATATTAATAATATTAATAATAATAATAATAATAATAATAATAATAATAATAATAATAATAATAATAATAATAATAATAGTATAGTAATAATAATTTGCGTGTCATTGTGAACAAGATTTTTTAGTGCATTAAATCTAAACCTAAAGTATAATAATTTTCCTATAGTGTACTATGCACAGCTCTACTAATTGCTTATTGGATTTATGATCATGTTAAACAGCAGCAACAACAACAATAACAATAATAGCAATAACAATAATAATAATTTCGGCACTGTTTAAAGCTTGTGATTGGTTGGAATTAAACAACGTAACGGCGTTAAAAGAAGACGATGTTTTCATTATGGATCTGATGGCTAACCATAATCACTAGCTCTGTGAGTTAATGCGTAGGCCTACTGCAAGAGTCCAAACAGCATATGCACAGCTATGGAAATCGTCATATGATGACTGCTACAACAGTTGGTTATCAAAACTAACATTAAAAGATGGCGATTGACTTATAAGTTAAATTATTATGGAATTAATGATATTGAGCTACAATGGTTTAAATCATAGATATGTGACAGATCACAAGCGGTTTTTATTAACTCCAGTCAGTCTAATCTTATGAATCTCAATATTGGTGTACCACATGGAACTATTTTGGGTCCCTTACTATTTTTAATTTATGTAAATTCTCTACCTGATGTAATGTCCTGTAAAGTTGTTATGTATGCAGATAACACCACTATACTTTGTAACTCATCTGACCCAGTCACTCTACAACAAGAACTAAATTCTTGTTTGACTAAATTAGCTGACTGGTTCAATGAAAATAAATAAATTATTAATATAAAGAAAATAAAATTAATGTTATTTGGAACAAACTACATTCTTCCTAAATTTAAAGATATTTCACTTGATTTGAATGGTGATATTATTGAAAGAGTTGATTTTTTTAAATACTTAAGTGTAACTTTTGATCCTGTACTAACTTGGAAAGACCACATAAATACATTATCTTCAAATTTGTCTAAGCGTATTGGTGTCATCTGCCGTATAAAATACCTACTTCCACCCCATACTCTTAAAATGCTTGCCAAGTCCTTAGTATTACCTCTTTTTGATTATTGTTGTTGTGTCTGGTCAAATTGTAATGTTCAATATTCAATTGTTTACAAGTTCAAATGAACAGATTATGTAGAATTGTTTTGTCTGTTGATATTTATACTTCCGTTGATGTTATGTTAAGTTCACTTGCATGGAAACGACTACATGTAAGGTGGAATGAACAGATAGCCTTAATGACTTTTAAATGTTTAAAAGGGTATGCACCATCTTATTTATCATCTAAATTTAAATTTAATATTGAATCCCATTCAAAATGTACATGTAGTCAATCTCATAATAACCTTTTTGTACCACAATGGAAGAACTGTCAAGGCAAGAGAAGTTTTTTGTATCGCTCAACAAAGTTGTGGAATGCACTTCCACACGAAACAACAACAAATTTCATGAACATGTCTATTATATTTTTAAAAAACTCTTTTAATTCTTAATGACTTTTATTATGATATCTATTTATATATATGTATGTTTTTAATTACTTTTCTTTTAACTTTTGTATCTTATGAAACTGTACCACTTTGAAAAACAGTACACAAGTACTGAAAGTGCATTGCAGTAGAAAGACAGAATAAATAAATAAATAAATAAAGCAATTAACAGAGCATGCATCGTACACTAGTGGAAAATTATTATAATTAGGTATAGATTTAATGCATTTTAAACCGTAAGCAACGTTACACGTCACATCATCAGTAAAGCAGCAGTACGGACACAATGAATAATTCTTGATAGAAGAAATTGTTTGTAATGCTATTTTGATAGACATTTGTCAAAGAAATAAACATTAGCATTTGAGAGAGAATACAGTAGTCACATTTCGGTCAGTCGTGTTACGTGCTACGGCCTGTAGTAGTATATAGTAGTAGAAGTAGGAGGAGGAGGCCTCGGCAGCCCACATCTAATTTTGTTCCTTGAGTCTTTAAAATAGGTGTAGAATATTCCTATTAAATGTTCAGTTTGTCCATTTTATTAGGGTTCATTGATTCGAAGAATTCCTTAATTGTTCATACTTAATATTGAATTTGAAGTAACTTTCTTCGGGTTCTAATTAAACTTTTTTTCACAAAAGTAATTTTCAATTACAATTTTCAGCGCGGTGCACGATATATTTGCGGTGACAAAAAATGAGGAATTTTTGTTTGCACATGAATCTAAAAAAATCAAGCCAAGCGTCCAATAATTGAAAAATTATTGGACTGTGGGGGATAGGCAATTAAAATTTGGAGCTGCAGTGATGACGTCACTTAATACTTGATATAAGACGCCTAAGCTTATATACTGAAATTCCTATAAATTTACTACTTCTTAATACTTTCTTGTTAAATGAAAAAGTTTCAGACTTTCTAATTCCATTACATTTTCCTTGTTAGATGTAACTTACCTCGAATTTCAAAGACCCAGCCATTTTGAATACAAATCAGGACAATGGGTTCGTATATCTTGCCCAAGAATAGGTAACTCCGAGTTTCATCCATTTACACTAACATCGGCACCTCATGAAGACACTCTAACTGTTCACATTCGAGCTGTAGGACCATGGACAACCAAGCTTTACCATTTGTTTGATCCAAATAATTTGAAAGGCTCACAGTATCCTAAAGTGAGTACTGTCACTGCAGTTGTGCTAATTATTCTTTTCATTCTAAGTACAAGAACGTAAGTGTAATGGTGTGTTTGTAATGCATTCAATTATAATACTTGCAGAATATTTTTTCTCATAATACTTTGTATAAGCCTGTATGATTAGTACGCTTGATTGTAAGTACACTCTGTCTTTATATATCCAATAGCTTTGTCTAGATGGGCCGTTTGGTGAAGGACATCAAGATTGGTATCAATTTGATATTGCCGTTCTAATTGGCGGAGGGATCGGGGTCACTCCATATGCATCAATAATGAAGGACATTATCAATAAGACAAATAACAACTCCAGAATAAGTTGCAAGAAGGTACGTGTATATAAATACATCAATAATAATAAGTGGTCGAATTGGGGCATATGATATAATAATGAAGCATAGTCCTTCAATGAAAAGTTAAGTACCGTACTCGCGCGAATAAGCGCCCGGGCGCTTAAAATATTTTTGCACTTTCTGAGGGGCGCTTATTTAAACAGGGCACTTATGAAAACAGAGTGGAAATTGAGGGGGCGCTTATGGAAATAGATGAAAATCAAGGGATTCTTATGGAAAATTATTAAATTCAAGGGGCACTTTTTGAATGAAAAGGACATTACGAATGGTGGGTAGGTGGAAAAAATAATCCTCCAGAGAACATGGCTCATGACAAGAATGCGTGAATATTTACATAACAGCAAAATAGCAGATGCAATTAATGGTGGTGGGTAGTGGTTAGCTTGTTGGCCATCGGCTGATTGAGATTAGCAGGATAGCAGGATCATTGTATTTTTTCTTGAAAACTCAGATGAGAATGTGTTAAAGGTCGGAAAAAGAAAAAGAGGATAGACAAATATGTAAAAAGTGTAAAGTTGGAAATATACTGTCTGTCCAGGGATCGGAGCTCTCATCTGTCCAAGAGAAATATCCTCATTTTGATATTGACCGAAAAAAAGAATGTGTTTCCACTCTGCAGCTCAAATCATGCCAACAACCACAGTCCAGGATTGATTGGATTATTGACTTGCTAAAAAGAAAATCTTATGATATTATTGACCGGGGCACTTATTCAAATTAGAATGGGGGAGCTTATTCAAATGGGGCGCTTAAGGAAATTTTCATGTTAGGAAGGGCGTTTATTCGAAGGGGGGGGGGGCTTATTCGAGCGAGTACGGTACCCTTTTTTCAGTAAACGCCTGTGTCCTTCCTCAGCATTAGTTGTATGTTCGAGAGGGGGGGGGGGGCTTATTCGAGCGAGTACGGTACCCTTTTTTCAGTAAACGCCTGTGTCCTTCCTCAGCATTAGTTGTATGAATGAGGAATACACAACAGATCAAATAAATACTGTAGGAAAGTAAGGAAGATAAAACCTAAGCTAATATGCACCTAATGGGCAACTAATTAAGCAATAAGCTGTCAGTTTATTGCTGACGATTTCATTGTATTATATTCTTATAAAGATCTCCACCATAGTTATCTGCCCATTGCTGCCTGTCAGACTGGTCTCGGCAAAAATGGCCTAACCTTCTAACCATCCAAAAAGTCAGCTAATGAATATATATATATACATACATACATATATATATATAGATTAAAAGGCAAAATACTGGAAAACAACAATGCTATGGGAAACAATGGCTGGATCTCAGTAGAGATACAAAAATGATAAGCAACAGCTAAAAAGTAAACGTAAGTAAACAGCCAGAAATAGAACCAGAGCTTTCGGACAACACTAGTCCTTCCTCAGTGGCGACATCTAGATGTGTATAAGAGACAGCCTTTGACCTATTGTAGGGTCATTTTATGTCAAATAAACCAGATTAAAAAAAAAATGCCTGTATGACCGTCTCAGATTTTGATGAAACTCCATAAAAATGATCCACTATAGGAAAAACCAACAAAAAAGCTAGCCACATGCAAGCGTAGGCTGATCAAATCATTCAAAATTGAATGGCATATATTCAAAGTTAGGGCCAGATCTATAAAAGAGAAAAACCCCTATATTTCTTAACAACGGATTGTCATGTGGGCAGTTAAAATCTTTTCTTAAATTTATCCCAGTTAATCAGATATATTATATCTACCTATAAACCAACTTTCAGCTTTGGTACTCAGCTCCTTCATGGTTAGATACTATTTTAACTCGAACCTGCGAGCGTCATAATGGTTATGACGCTCGCCTTGACAGCGAGACGTCGCGGGTTCGAGTTTATATATATAATTTAACAGTGTTAACGGCTATCTTGAGTTATATTATACGCAACTATTTGTTTCTAGCCATATTTATTGTGTAATGAAGTGTATCTGGTGGTATTTGAATCTGTTCAACCATGAAGCCTCCATGGTCTAATGGTTATGACGCTCGCCTTGACAGCGAGAGGTCGCAGGTTCGAGTCCCGCCAGAGG
>NW_022728901.1:24864-30622 GCF_011630105.1 Anneissia japonica | reverse complement strand
CGTTGGTCCCGTGTGCATTATGGCCCATGTGCACGTTAAAGAACGCAGTACACTCTTCGGAAAAGAGTAGGGGATTGTCTCCTGGTGTATTGCCCAATCCAGGCTTAGCAATCACAACGATTGCAACGCTGCACTTGTATCTTTATACCCCAATGAAAGTTTGTGTCTGTTCGTGAAAACTAAAAATCCATTTTCACGGTTTGTGCGCTAAGGCCAATTAGCATAGTTAGTGTAGTTGCAATCTTAAAAATTAGGTGAAAAGCTAAAGTTGGATGTACAGTAATAAAATGTCAAAGAAAAAAAAAATGAAAAAATATGATTTTTGAAGTTTGTGTCTCTTTGTGGTGTCGGTGACGAAATTTCGGCCTATTACAAAATATATAGGCATCGGGACATAAGATCCCATAAAAAATTATTGGTTTATCGTCCCTCCCTCATCATTTTGGGGATATTCTGATTATATTTTTTTTCATCAACATATATTTTTATTTCTAACGGTCGTTTTTCCATCTTTTTCCTGGTACAACAAAAACATGTTTTTTAAATATAAATTTGATTCCGTCTTATGACTTATTTATATAGGCCTATGTGTCCCTAACCATTGATGATTTACTTGTAAACATTGGTAAATTGGGGGCGGGGTTAGTAAAAACAAAAAAGAAACAAAAAAAAAACCTACTTCCCTCATCAGTTTTTATTTTTTGATAGGGTGATAAACTAATATTTTTTTTATGGGGCCTAACATATGAAAGGCAAAATATGCTTATAAGCCCCTCATTGTAATCATGTCATACATCTGTCTCTTATACACATCTAGATGTGTATAAGAGACAGGTTTTAGGTTCAACATAACTTTGTACTAATCATTACCTCGTTCATTTAAAGAATACATTGTGAGGTCCATGTAGCTGGAGAGATTTGTTTATCGTTGTGAAGATAGCTTTTAAGTAATCGACAAATACCTTTCTGTGGAAGGCCAGCTAGAGCGTAAATTATAATGTAAAATCTGCTGCTTTCATTGTTTGTCGAATTAAGGAGAGCATCAAAATATAATTTTGAAATTTACCCCTCTGTTGACTTTGTTATATCACATGGTCACCAGGATATACTTGCACCCATACAAAAAAATAATGGCCCACGGTTGATTCGCTCAATCCGCCAAATGAGGCCTAGCATGCCTTCTGGATCGCTTTTCAGTCCGCGGTCAATCCACTCGAGTCGGCCTGGCCTATCCAAACGATTCGGTCGAACGATCGGCTCGAGCTGGCTCTGTCAGTTGCGGTCGAAAAATATTTAAATAATGTTGTAAAATCTGCATCTTCCAATCAGCACCAAATTCGAGGAGGACCGAGATACATGTAATATTGTCAACGTGTGAACATTTGAAATAAGTCGGTCTAGTAACATTAAATTAGACAAATAAATCGATTTCACGAACAGACACAAACTTCAATTTCGACAAAAACAACGTTTTGAGAAAAACACGTTTGAAGTTTTTGACAAAGCTGTCAATTTCACCATCAAGATATAAAAATTTAAATTTTTTACATGTTTAAAAATATAGAATTAAACAATTCAAATGTTTTATGTATTTTTTTATTTCTTAACTTCGATTCCCAGTTAATTAGCGTGCACAGTCTCTGATCGTGAAAACGATTAGAATAAACACAGCATTGTTAAGGCACAAACTTGCACAAAACGTATTTTAGCTATGGTCATGGTTTTACCATTGTTCTCAAGGGCGAAAACAGGCCTACAAACTGAGCTTATCCTGTTTAAATCAATTATGTTTTTACTAATAATTTTACATTTGATGCACGTGTGCATAGATCTTTTCCGAGTTATACTGCAAGAAGGGTACCGCTATGCTTAGGTAAGCTAGGGAAATCTAATCTTTACATCTAGCTTTAACCAAGCAAGAGAGCAGCTTAGCTCAGTCAGCTAATCTGGTGGTAGCCGCTGTGTGTGCGCTGAACCATGGAGATCTCTGAGTCCCCGGTTCAATTCCCATCGCTGCCTCTCCTTGTGTTTCAGCTAGAGGGCTGAAATGATCCCTCATCATTTTGGGGATATTCTGATTATATTTTTTTTCATCAACAGCTAGAGGGCTGAAATACAAGTTACAAGGCGCACCGTCTTTGGGATGAGACGTTTAAGTCGTTGGTCCCGTGTGCATTATGGCCCATGTGCACGTTAAAGAACGCAGTACACTCTTCGGAAAAGAGTAGGGGATTGTCTCCTGGTGTATTGCCCAATCCAGGCTTAGCAATCACAACGATTGCAACGCTGCACTTGTATCTTTATACCCCAATGAAAGTTTGTGTCTGTTCGTGAAAACTAAAAATCCATTTTCACGGTTTGTGCGCTAAGGCCAATTAGCATAGTTAGTGTAGTTGCAATCTTAAAAATTAGGTGAAAAGCTAAAGTTGGATGTACAGTAATAAAATGTCAAAGAAAAAAAAAATGAAAAAATATGATTTTTGAAGTTTGTGTCTCTTTGTGGTGTCGGTGACGAAATTTCGGCCTATTACAAAATATATAGGCATCGGGACATAAGATCCCATAAAAAATTATTGGTTTATCGTCCCTCCCTCATCATTTTGGGGATATTCTGATTATATTTTTTTTCATCAACATATATTTTTATTTCTAACGGTCGTTTTTCCATCTTTTTCCTGGTACAACAAAAACATGTTTTTTAAATATAAATTTGATTCCGTCTTATGACTTATTTATATAGGCCTATGTGTCCCTAACCATTGATGATTTACTTGTAAACATTGGTAAATTGGGGGCGGGGTTAGTAAAAACAAAAAAGAAACAAAAAAAAAACCTACTTCCCTCATCAGTTTTTATTTTTTGATAGGGTGATAAACTAATATTTTTTTTATGGGGCCTAACATATGAAAGGCAAAATATGCTTATAAGCCCCTCATTGTAATCATGTCATACATTTCAAACGGTGCAAACTTCAGCGAGTGGTCAACCCAAGCCTCATCAAGCCAAGTTTTAAACATATTTACTCCCTACTGATACTAGGCCGCTGGAATTCCCCCAATGAGTTGTGAGACGTTTGCGGCGTTGTTTCAAAATAATCCCAGTAAAATGGTCTATAGCTTGAAGTGGGTCCGCAACAGTAAATAACACACATGAAAATGGGTCCAGTAACAACAGATCCATTCTTGAATTGTCCCACACAATTGGAAAATCCTGGCTACTGCATGCATTGATCATAACTACACATTCTTCAGATGTATATATTCAGTTTCACATAACAGATAAAACCCTATTATGTAATGAGAGAGGAGACATTTTCTATCGATTGATATTGAAAAATAACGGTAATATATACGAGTTGAAAATTGCTTAACGCCTGACCGATAATGGCTAAGCGCAATACTTTTAAATGTAATCTGAAGCCCTTAACACATCTCAACAATTCAGCATACAAAGGTTTCCATTGAAATTATTCTAAATGGAGAGCAATGAATAGTTCTAAATGTGATTAAGCGAACCTAATCCTAATGAATTTATATTGTAAATAAACATCATAATTTCGATTTCTTTACACTAATTAATATTAAATCGAATCAATTTTATCATAAAAGTATTGTATAAATGAATAGTATTATAATGTACCTATACCAACAGACTTCAAATAGAGAACTTTATTCATATAATATTTAGGAAATAATACAAAAAATAACTCAAATTCAATTAATGTATATAGGGCCTACATAGTATCCTTTAGAAATTATTATTCAATTGTTACAGGTGTTGGTTTCGAAGCTTAAATGAATAACATACAAATTCATCTTAAGTAGCAGCATTACTTTAGAAAACCTCATACTTTAAAGGTGATTGAGTTCAAATATATTTTAAGAAACCATGGAAGAAACAGACGATAATACTTGCAATTATAATGAGCATAATAATGATAATCATATTATTATGCTAGTTACAATACGTATAATGGTTTCTAATGTTTACTATATCCTGAGACAAAGTATGCACTAAAATCTGAGTTAATCTTCGAACTCATGATTACAGTGCAACACTGTTTATTTCACAGACAATACTATTGCTATATTTCAGGAATTAAGTTGAAATTGAGTAACGTTCAAACTGAGTTTATTTTCGAAGCCATAAATGATTACAGTGTAACACTGTTTATTTCACAGACAATGCTACTGCTATGGTTTCATGAATTAAAGTTGAAATTTAGTAACGTTTAAATTGAGTTAATTTTTGAAGGAATGATTACAGTGCAACACTGTTTCACAGACATTGTTATTGTCATCACTCAGGAATTTAATACTGTTACAAAATGGTATTGCCTCAAATATGAAGATTTTACATTATAATGATGACAATGATCTTGTTAATTGTTATAAGGAAGTAGATGAACATCCCGTTTCTTTCTACAACATGCTAAATGTCATCAGATGTTAGCAGATAGATAACAATTTCTGAAATGTCTCCGGCTTTTGTTTGACCATAGAGAAAATTCTATTTTCTCTAGGGTTTGACGAATACATGCGTTGTATCGAAAATCCAAGGTTACAGATAACATACGTTTGGTTTAGCCTTCTATAAAATAAATATTTTATCTGCATTGATTCAGTAAAAACTTTAAACAATTTGTACGGCTTATTTTCATTTTAATAGTAATGTTACGTAATTCTAATTTGTATTATTAAATTTGCCGGTAAATACTTTTATATAAAAGAGGAAATATCACAAGAAAGGGTAGTTTTGAAGAACTTAAAGAAAAACAATTTGACCAGCAGAAAGAGGTGATATTTTTTTGTCATAGGCCCCTATAAAATTCAAGGTTACTGATATCGTGTGGTTTAGCATTCTCTATAATTCTATAAAATAAATCTTTTTATCTGCATTGATTAAATAATTACTTTGTAGGGCTTATTGATTGTAATAGTACTATTACGAAATTCTAATTTTTGTTATTAATTTTGCCGGTAAATATTTTATGATCTAAGAGCAAATATCACAACAATGGGTGGCTTTGAAGAAATTGAAAAACAATACTACCAGCAGACAAAAGCAGTACAATGGTAATAAGGGATGAAACCACTTTAATGAAAAACTACGATAATCAATTGATACTTCCTCATACATATAGTTTAATTATACATTAATCTTGTATTGTTAATAATCAAAGAATAAACTTAATGCGGAGAAAAAATTATTTTTCCCTACCATTTCACAATACACTCACTCCATTCGATCAAAATGTGTTCCCATTTAAAGCGTACACTAGCTTAGCTCAGTCGGTCAGTCTAGTGGTAGCCACTGTGTGTGCGCTGAACCCCGGAGATCTTTAGGTCCCTGGTTCAATTACCATTGCTGCCTCTTCTTGCATTTCAGCTGGAGGGCTGAAATACACATTACAATAGCGCACCGTATTTTGGATGAGACGTTTAAGCCGTTCTTCCCGTGTGCATTTATAGCCCATGTGCACGTTAAAGAACGCTCTACACTCTTCGAAGTAGAGTCCGTAATACATCTTCAGGACCAAAAAAATGTCCCCTAATAGGGGTATCCACCAACCGGGGTACTTCTATTCTGGGGAAACAAACTAAAACATAAAATTGTCCCATTAGTATTGGTTTTTGTCTTGTTTTCATAAACTTACATATATTCTTTATAATTTAACTTTTATTGAAATAAGAATTAGAAGTAGAAGTTGTGGTACCAGCGTCTGACATCTGGAGTGTGTGGTGGGGGGGGGGGGGGG
>NW_022728901.1:20659-24844 GCF_011630105.1 Anneissia japonica | reverse complement strand
GGGGGGTGAGGGAGTGAGGAACAAGGTACAATTTACGGGTAACGCATTATGTGCTCGTTATTATTTATAAAACATACGGATAAACTAAATTGTTATGCTAGAGCTACTTTTGTTGATTTTTCATCTGCTTTTAACACGATGCAGCCATATATTTTAATTGAGAAACTCCATAATCTTGAGGTTAATCCATATTTAATTTCTTGGATCAGTAACTGTTTATATTTAAGAGAACAACGTGTAAAGGTGTCTGTCTTTCTAATGTTATTACTACTAATGTTGGTTCCCCCCCAAGGATGTTGCTTATCCCCATTATTATATGTGTTATACACTAATGATTGTGTTTCTCGTACACCTAATACGTATCTACTTAAATACGCTGATGATACCGTAATTGTAGGTCTTGTGCATGGTGACCTATCGGGAAACCATTGAAGGTTTTGTCAATTGGTGTGATACTAATCAATTAACTGTAAATGGCAAGAAAACTAAAGAAGTAATTTTTGACCGGTTCCAGTAAAAATACATGATGATGAAATTGAAATAGTTACTAGTTACATGTACCTTGGCATGATAATTGATGATAAGCTTAATTGGGGCGAGCATTGTAAAGGACTATTTTCCAAAGGACTCACTCGACTTTTCTTCTTAAGAAAACTTAATCATTTTCACGTTGATCTAACGATTTTGAAGCTTTTTTTTATTCGTCAGTTGTTCAAAGAGTAATTCTTTTCTGTTCCGTTGTAACTTCAAGCATTAACAAACAAGGCTTGTCGTATAATTAAGGAAAGCATTTCGATTGATAAGGTTTGTGTTGCAATTATCCTAGATAAGACAAAGAATATTATGACCAATAAAAATCACCCTCTATACCATGAGTATAATTGGTTAAAATCTGGCACGCGTCTACGCAGCACTCAATGTAGAACTAACCTGTATTTGAATTTGTTCATTCCATTCTCCATCAGATTACATAACAATAACTAGATATAATCTCTCTATACTCATTACCAGGTATTATCTCTGTATATTTTTACTTTATACTGTTTTGTATATTTTTGCTATTCTTAGTTTTTATTTTTTTGTATTTCATTGTATTGCGATTGTTGCCTTAAATGAGTTTCCGCAAGGACCAAATAAATCTGAATCTCAATCTAAATCTGATATTTATCTGCTCACTATATGCCTATTTATTACAAATTTAAGAAGTTCGTTGAATTAATTAATTTTAAGTGGTTAGTGGCCTTAAAAATGACAGACCGATCGGAACTATTTATTTTATTGGCCAATCAGCAACAACTGAAAAGGCGGGGGGGGGGGGGGGGGGGGGGGGGAGGAATTTATGGCAAGAAAATTATCCGAGGGCACTCCTGTGAATTTATAGAAATAATTTTCAAAGCAAATATAGGCCTAGTAGTTCTTTATAGTATGAAATCAACAGAAATTTAATTAAAACAACACTATATGTTATGTTCCCAATGTTATTTCATGAGGCAATGTTAATGTCCAGATATTTTTTTTTAAAATATTGAGCTGCTAAGGAGGGGTTCTACTGTAATTCAAACTTCTGTGGTCAATTATTGCATTCTCAAATCTGGGTGCTTGTCTAGGCCCACTTTATGACAAGTTCTCGTCCGTTAATGCGATGGTTCTGGTCCTGGTGTGTAAACCCAAACTCGTAAGGACTCCATAAGTGCAGGGGTATAATAGGAGGAGTAGAAATACGGTCGAATTATTTTAATTTCACTTTATTTAAAAAACTACTAAAGGGAGAGTATAAAATATATTACGGACATTCTACACAGGAACAAAGATTTTTATGTGTTCTCTACAATGAGCATATGCAAATGCAATATTTCAATGAAGTAATGAAAAGAACATGAACTCTTAGAAATTGTGATAAAAAGTCTCTTCCGTTATGTTTTAAAAACGGATTCATCTGAAAAACAGTTTGGGGACAGTAATGGTCTTTATACTATCAACCAGCGTACTTCGAACTGAGACAATTTGAGAGGCCTCACAGTTTAGTAAGTGAGAATAAAACTTTCGGGATTTAAAGTCGTTTTTTAAATCTGTGTATTTTAAGTCTAGTTGGTAACTAAATAGCGTCAAGATTTTTTTGGGCAAACTGAGAGCAGAGGAGAGGATCTAGAGTATTTGGACAGATTTGGATAACCCCGATGATGTCAAGTTTCTGAGTACAACTAGTGTTGATGTTGAGTGCCATATACTAAGATAGGAATAAGAACAGTTTTCCAAATATACTGTAGTTTTCACTTCAGTTGATGTACCATCCTCACAGATGTCCACTCCCTGAAGAGAGAAAAATGATCTTTGACATTTCTTAATTCTTTTTGCAACATGTGATATATACCAGGACATTTTGCAGATACTCCCAGATACTCAATTTCATCGGTATTAGTAAGAAGGCAGTCGTTAAGATACCACAAAGGTTCTGGTGTTAAAGTTTGTTTACCAAAAAGTGAACACCTTGTTTTTGATTGGTTAAACCTGAGCACATGGGCAACAATATTAAGCATTGACATTTCAATGTTGTAAGTAAGTGGTCATTTGCATAACAACAAAACACATTATAGGTTGATTTGGCAATACCGATTGTTTAAAACGCACAGTAATGTCTTCTTGACTCAAACCGATAATGATAAGACGCAAAAAGTCTTGAATATTCTGAAGTGGAAAACACGAGGGTGATACTATTTTAGAGTTCTCTTCGTTGGCCATGGCCGGAGCAATAATAAACCACTTCGTGCCCACCTGAAAGACAGAAACACCAACATAGCAAGATGTTACGAAAACCATTGAAAATACGTTTCTTAGCTTTATGGGTTTCCATGGCATCCTTTTTATACTGTATTCCTGTATTTTTAGTAAAATTTTATTTTATTGTTTTTATATTGATGTAAATTGAAATATTTTATTTTGAGATGTTAAATAAACCAAAACAAAAACAAAAAACAAGATTTTCCAAAAAGTAAAATGTATTACTGTCAGGTAGCTCTGTCAAAAAGGTGTATAACAACGAAAATTAAAAACAAAATAATTTAACATTACAGAAGTTGTATCTTACAAAACATAGCGAGCTCTTTCATTCGCAGTAAATTTCCTAGAAAAAAAAATATAATTAATTAAAAGCAGAAAAGGGCGCCTTCGAAGAGAAGACAATTGTTCAATGAATTGATCCACTTCTCTGTGTAAGCGACAGCCAACTAAATTTCTAGTTAACATGTTATTTACTACCTTCCCCTTCAACTGTCTTATTGTTAATACAAAATAAATTAACATTAAAAAAACGTGCATGTCCTGTTATGAAATAAAAGTATGCAGGAGCAGATTATCATAAGATTATGCCTAAGTACAAAATAATCTGCTTGAAATTTCAAATGCAATATCTCTGAATTATCTGGCTCACTCCTTTTGAATACTTATGGTATCCATACGGACCTTTGTTGGAAGAAAATAGAAACTTATAACAATCCGCGTTTTTAATTAATAAAATCAGAGAAGACATGCAGAATCCCAGACAATATGTTAATGGACACTCAAAAGAGTGATTTTATAAAAATATCTTACTCATTTCATGCCATGTGATACTTTGTCGACCAATCGGATAACGTATTACTATGCTAATAAGTCTTGCTGCAATGTTGCGATGATTATAGACGATAAAAGGAATTGATTACAAGGCATAAAATATATACATGCATGCGTTTACGTGCGAGGAAGCTCCTGGAGACATGTATTCAAAGGTGAGATATGAATCATTATCGTTATTGCATAGGCCTAATCTTATCTTAAAAAACAATAACAATGTTTTACAAAGTGTCTTTCCAGGACATTATTTTATCGTAAATGACTAACTACCTCTCAAAAACGCTTTCGGAGGTGACGTTTTTGTCATCGGTAGTCGGATACTGTTGTTTTAAGTGCTAATAATTACATCTAAATTCTATTATGAACATTAAACAATCCATTCAAGTAAACCAAGTCGTCACAACTAATTATATTTCTTAGTTTAGCTTTGAAACTGCTAGTTTACTATATATAAAGTAGACATACTAGTAGATACTAGTAATACAGTACATATTTATATATATCCGCTCTGGTCACCATTGAGCACTCTTCCTGTAATATTTGCGATACGTTCCATTTTTTATTTTGGTTTTATAT
>NW_022728901.1:6772-19224 GCF_011630105.1 Anneissia japonica | reverse complement strand
CCCGGGGCTATTGGGGGCTCGTTCAATAGGTCTAATGATCTAAAAATATAACTTTAAAAATCCTATTTAAACTTTTAAAAGGACCCTTCAATAATAATAGGTTTTAGATATTATTATATTCATTACAATTTACCTATTACCTATTTCCCAAACGCTGCAAGTAAAAAAAAATCCAACAAAACAAGTGCTTACGTATACGATGCACTACTTTTCTGAAATCACATTTCTAAAGCAATACAATATCGTCACGCACATTTGTATTTGTGGTATTTTAAAGTTGGTTCAACTATTGTGTACCTGGATTTGCGTTAGGGGGCTTTTATGTGCCATTTTGCCCAACCTGTCGTGAAAATGTACCTAATATTCCATGCGTGTGAAAACACTTGCAAAAAATGCTCTCGGCCTATTAGTTACTACTATTATTGAATGGTAATTGTTATTATCGCGATGGAATAAGCAATCAGGGGCGTCGATCCATGGTTGAAAGTGTGTGGACGAATTGAAAAATATAGTCTTGTGCCGTAGGCCCAAGCATGTTGGGTACCAGGGGGAGAAGTCTCCGAGAAGCTCTGGCGCCATAGCCTTTTAATTGATTTTAAGCAATGCAATTAACATTTATTTCCATACGAAATTTTTAAAATATCCGGTGGCGGATCCAGTAATTTGAAACAGAGCTGGGCCCAGAAAGGGACCTTCACAGATGGAGAGTGTAGACCACCTCAGCCCCACCATGGTTGGGGCTGAGGTAAGAAAATTAATTAATGATTATGGCATCTCTAGTTGGTCGGAAATGGCACTCTCAGACTAAATTTGAAAATAATTTTTATTTTTCTCCACTTTTAAATTTCGAACAAAAAATTAGGGATGGTGGGCCTTTTCTGATTGCCGTCGTTTTTCACTTTTCAATTGGTGCTATGCTGACCGCCCACCGCGTAGAGGCTGCATTTTTACCTCTAGCGACTTCGTTCGCTTTAAATTACCATTTCGGCTGTTCACAAATCAAATATCTTGTTGTTCATTCCTCCCCACGCTCAGTAAATGGAAAGCTGAATATTCATAGATTCTTCTCATATAAAATATATGAATTCCCATTGGATGAAAAAAAATCACCATCAAAACACTAATTTCAACATGAATTGAATGAAAAAAAAAATAAATAAATAAATAAAACAACAACAAACAACTTAGCCATTGTAAGATTAGAATTGTAAGATTTTAATACTGAGGAATAGAAGTTAGCGAAGTCCTTGTCTTGCTTAACCGTTTTTCTTTAATCGTCGTTTCCAACGATCTAGGCGCGCCTTAGCCTAGCTAGGGCCTGACGTCTGCTGCCGCTGAGCTAGGCTCCCTCGGATTGGACAGTGAAGTATGCCTAGGCGTTAGTTAGGCCTGCCTATACTTGTCATTTTAGGCTAGCTAGGGCCAAGCCCTACTTACTTAATATTTAGGCATGAATGAATGGCATTGAATATGGTAGTCTATGAACTAATTTAATTAAGCACATTTGTATTATTATTATTATTATTATTATTATTTATTAAAAATAATAATAATAATATAATATTATTATTAATATTATTATTATTATTATTATTTATTAAAATAATAATAATATAATATTATTATTATTTTAATAATTAATAATAATAATAATAATAATAATAATAATATTAATAATAATAATAATAATAATAATAATAATAATAATAATAATAATAAATCATTATTATATTATGGTTATTTTAGTATTTTGTGTAAGCATTTCGGCTCGTAATTGAATAATAATATAACGTACTTACAATGTAAAATGTACTCACTATAAATATTCCATTAAGATATCCTGGACACGGATGAAATATCTATAGTGAGTACATTACATCGGACGTTATATTATTATTCAATTAACAGAAATGGCTTACACAAAATACTTTCAATAACCATAATACATTAAGTCGCATATGACCTTAACAGTGAATAGGTAGATGCAAGCAACAGATGCAATGCAATATAATAAATCGATTACTGTATTATTATAGTTTTATTTTTATTAATTATATATAAATTCATTATTATTACTTTTTATTGTTAAATTATTGTTATTAAATTATTATTATTATTATTATTTTTATTATTATTATTATTATTGTGCATATTGTTAGGTATAGGCTGACGTTACTACAATAACTCAATTTACTAGAACAATTCTTATACAGTATTTGTTTATTTACATTTTTGTAAACTTTGAATGATACAGACAGATAATTATTTAATAAAAGGTTGATTGACACTTGAATTTCCTATTGATTTTTAGTTTTACCTGTAACCTATGACAGTGTGGTGGTGATGTTTGTTTATTGCAGTACAGCTAATAATGGTTACAAAACAATTTAATTAAACAATATAGAAATGTCAAAATCATCTGATTCCCTTCGAAAACTGGGTATTTGTTCAAAAAAAAAAAAAAAAAAAAAATAGTCACAGGTCTTAATGCCAACATTTCGTTCGTGTATGTAATTGCATATACCATAGAGAAAATAGAACAGAAGTAAGATGTTTCGAATGATATAAAAATGTATGCAAACTTACCATTGGAACAGTTTTTTTTCTAGTTTTATTTACCTTAACGTCGACTCCGTCTAGAAAGCACCAGGATTAATCACGCCAGGATTAATCACCACGCTGTTTTTGTATTTTTCTTGAAATCTGTATGCCTAATCACCATCATCATACACACAGTATAATAGATTAAGTAAGATGTTTCAAATGAATATTCATCGTAGCCATTAATTATTATCAGTACGGTCCCGGCGTCATTCCTTGAATCGGGACGGCACGTATACTACTTTACCGCTTGAGTTCACGATGTACACATGATATGGGTCATATCATGTAAAGATAATTTTTTGTCCCGAATTATAATTTGTATTTTTAATGTATTACTAGAGACAGGTCACTGCATTCAACAATTATGTGGATATTCATTGTACTGTTATTTACTATCAACTATTTGCCCCGGCGTCACTAATTTTTTAATTGATTTATTATGCTGAATCATTATTAATGGTATATACCTATTATAGATTTCGATGAATTAATCAACAAATGTCTCATTAATCACACTATCGTAAATAGGCCTATTGAAGTATGAAGTATTATTTATTCTTTATTAAAGCATTTTTCGAGCACCTTCATTATTATTATTATAATTATTATTATTTTATATACAATATATTATTTATCAACCATATTAACATTGAAAACATGAATTAGCCTGTGTGGATAAAATTATCACAGAAAATAAACTTACAATTTATAAGATTATTTTTTAAAACAGAATCAAATACTGTACAGTACGGTAGATAACACTTTTATTTAAAGGCAGGTTTTGCATGGAAGTAATTTTATTTAATATGCTGATTAATATTATTATCTCATTAACCAAACTATCGTAAAATTATTATTATTATTATTATTATTATTATTATTATTGTTGTTATTATTATTATTATTATATTATGTTATTATTGTTATTATTATTATTATTATATTATATTATGTTATTATTGTTTTTATTATTATCATTATTGTTGTTTATTGTTTTTTTCCATTTAAAAAATATAATTTTGAAAAATTTAGGGTTGGCTCGGCCGCACTTGAATTCGCCACTGATTATTATGACGTCATTGCAAGACTGCGTCAACGTAACACTTGATTTTGTAAAATGTTGATATCACTAAATCGAAATAGATAGACATGTCCGTATCAAAGGCTGTATAATTATTGTTTAATAATGGCTATATAAAATTCAGTTGACTAGCTATAATTTTTTTTTTAAATTAGGAAAAACAGTAATCCTATGTATGTAAATAATATTAAACACTAGTATATACGTACGGGTCATAATACCGTAATATACAAAAGGAATAAATCGTTTATAGTAGAAATTGTGCAATTTTGAGTTTGTAAAAACATTGGCCTAATAAGTTTACACGTTTCCAATTTTAACAACGTTAAGTACATTGTTTTCACAATGTACTTAACCAGTCTCCCCACTGATGAGTTAAAGGTTCACATGGATGATAAGATCATACTGGAGGACTTTCATTATGAACCGACAAAGATCGACCTGGTAAGGTAAGTAAGTTTCACAATAAATTTAGCCTCTGATAACCGCTGCACCCATGAAATCGATCTAGTGTTTCTGAGATGGTTACGAAATGTATAAACAATTGCGTTTTTACTCATTTTTGTCCGGAAAATACGTACCGCACTTGGAAAAGTGAACAGGCAAAATTAATGAGTCATGCGTAATTGTTATTCTTTCCATACACTTCTAAAAGTGGGGTTTTAAATATAGAAGATTGTTGAAAAGGGGGGGGGGGGGGGGAGGACAATCGATATGATGTCCCCCTACTTTGAAAAGTGGGGGTGACGTGTACCCCCTGTCTCCCACCGATCGACGCCTATGTAAACAATACCTGGATTTGCGTCAGGAGAATCAGTTGGGGGGGGGGGGGCTATGTGTGTAATTTTGGCCAATCAGTCTTTAAAATTTACTAAATACTCAGTGCGTGTGAAAGAACTTGCCAAAAATATTCACTAGCCTGGCAACTTGCCAAAAATATTCACTAGCCTGGCATCATGCCTCTAAACCACCGAGCTTGCACCTATGGGCCATAGTTGAATTCAAGCCCAAGTATAAGCAGCGAGTAGGCCGGCCTATATTTGCAAGTGTTTCACACGCACTAAGTGTTCAGTACCGTACATTTTCACGACGGGTTGGACAAATTTCGACCTATAAATAGGCCTTTGTTCTATTTATGTTGTCAATATAATATTATATCATAGATTCATTAAATGCCTAATAGGCCCTAAACGATAAAATATATATGACTTGATCATAGTTTGTTCTCAATATTCTTGAATTTTTTAAACAAAATATTTCTGAGCGTTACATACAGTAGCTTGAGTCATTAGAGAATCAATTCACAGAGAAAATTTCTCCTTTCCGACCAAAATTACCCAGCCAACGACGCACTTGTAGAATCTAGTAGTCGCTAGCAGTCTTGCGAGTTTATTTTTAAAACCAACCGTTGATTATGTGACGGGAACCCGAACTTCTGCAGGGGTTCTGTAATAAGCAATACCGTATAGGCCTACTCGCGTACGTAGGTCCTATAAGGTGACCCGTGTATAAGCAGGGGCGGATCCAGAAGTTTTGGTTAGGGGGGCTATAGGTATATGTGTAAAGTGCCTCAAAGTGCCTGCGGAGGCTAGGTTAGGGAGGAGGTGTCTCCGTCCGATAAGATGGGGTTCAGATGGGTAGCTGAACGCTTTAGCTATTAGATGTATGTATGTATGTATGTATGTATGTGTGTGTGTGCGTATGTATGGGTGTATGTATGTACTGTCTCTTATACACATCTAGATGTGTATAAGAGACAGGGCCTTTGTTCTATTTATGTTGTCAATATAATATTATATCATAGATTCATTAAATGCCTAATAGGCCCTAAACGATAAAATATATATGACTTGATCATAGTTTGTTCTCAATATTCTTGAATTTTTTAAACAAAATATTTCTGAGCGTTACATACAGTAGCTTGAGTCATTAGAGAATCAATTCACAGAGAAAATTTCTCCTTATATATATATACTTATATAAAGAAATAATAATGGGTTCCAACACAGGAGTGGGTGGATTTTGAATTCCCCCAGAAGTCGAAATTTGTGAAATTCGAATATTGTTATAGTGACTGCATTAAGCTTTCAAAACAATCTGATAGCACTACGTTGGAAACAAACTGAATAAATATACTTGTACAATGGAGCTTTTATTTAGTATCTGTATATATTTGAAGAAGAAATATGTGGTAGACACCATTAAAAATAATAACTGATGCCTAGTTGTTGTTGTCAAGTGCAAGTGGATTTGAATAATTATTCATTCATTAAAGAAAAATGTAAATGTTAAACAATTTTTATAGTAAATCATTATTATAACAAGAATATATGTAAATAAATTAATAAAATGAAAAACGATTAACTAGGATCTTTAATGGCAGATAAAAATATCTTTTCACGTAGGATACTCACAGAAACAACATAATTTAAATAAAAATATTTAAAAGGCGAATTATACGCCATGCTTAAAATATTGGAACCACGCTTCAAAAAAATATTAATGCAAATGCAAGGTCAATAAACAGACTTAGCGTGTCACTTGCTATGTACTAAAATGGCAATTGTTTGTATCCACCCTTTAGAATTTTGTACACCACACTTAAAATTTTGAGGACATTTTCTGAAATTTCACCATTCTTTAAAAATCCTGGTGAAAGTGTTGCCATAGGGAACATAAGACAATGAAGAGCGTGAAAACAGTTCCATAATTAAAATACTGACTCTAAAGACAAAATTTGACAATGTTAAGGAGAACCTCAGACGACAAAAGAATTTCCCTTAAAATATGTTTTAAATGTAGTAGTAGTATCCGACGACAAGCAATCAAGAAAAAAACTAAACTGGAACAACACGAAATGTTTAGTGTATCATACAAACGTTTAAATACTTGCCTCTAACCCAAGGGCGTCGATCCGTGGCTGAAAGTGGGAGACGAGATGAAAAATTAAGCCTTGGGCCGTAGGCCCAAAGTAATGGTTGGGGACCAGGGGGTGAAGCCCCGGAAGCTCTGGCGCATATATCCTTTTAATTGATCTTAAGCAATGCAATTAACATTTATTTCCATACGAAATTTTAAAAATATCAAGTGGCGGATCCAGTAATTTGAAATAGAGCTGGGCCCAGAGAGGGACTTTTACAGATGGAGAGTGTAGCTGGAATACCACCTCGGCCCCACCATGGTTGGGGCTGAGGTAAGAAAATTTATGATTATGACACCTCTAGATTGCTGGAAATGACCCTCTCAGACCTAAATTCTAATTCTAATTTTCCTTTGTTTTTTTTCCATTTAAAAAATATAATTTTGAAAAAATTAGGGCCGGCTCGGCCCCACTTGAATCTGCCACTGATTATTATGGCGTCATTGCGAGACTGCGTCAACGTAATACTGGAGTTTGTAAAATTTTGGTAGGCTTAAGCCCTATCACTTAATCGAAATAGGTAGACATCATATCCGTGAAATAAGAAAAACAGTAATCCTATGTGTGTAGATAATATTAAACACTAGTATATACGTACGGGTCATAATAATATACAAAAAGAATAAATCGTTTATATTAGAAATTGTGCACTTTTGAGTTTGTAAAAATATTGGCCTAATAAGGATACATGCTTCAAATTTCAACAACGTTCAGTACATTGTTTTCACAATAAATTTAGCCTCTGATAGTCATTGCACCCATAAAATCGATCTAGTCGGTTTCTGAGATGGTTACAAAATGTTTAAACAATTGCGTTTTTACTTGGTTTTGGTCCGGAAAATACGTACCGCACTTAGAAAAGTGAACAGACAAAATTCACGAGTCATGCGTAATTGTTATTCTTTCCATTCGCTTGTAAAAGTGGGGTTTTAATTATAGGAGATTGGTGAAATGTGGGGGGGGGGACAATCGATATCATGTCCCCCCCCCCACTTTGAAAAGTGGGGGGACGCATCCCCCTGTCGCCACTAATCGACGCCCATGCTCTGACCACAAGCAATCAAGACAAGACTAGACAGGAACGACTCACTCGACACGAAAATTTTAGTTTATTAGTTTATTTACAAACATTCAAATACCTCTGACCGCAAGCAATCAAGGAACTAGACAAGAACAAACCCGCGCGACACGAAAAGTTTAGTGTATTATACAAACGTTGAGACCGCTACACAAAGGCCTTTGCTTCAAGATTTGAGCATTAAGGCAAGGCAAAAGCAGCTTTCTTTGCTACGTTTTTTGTCCGCTGATCGGTTAAAAAACGTATTTCATTTTTATTTTATCACTGAAAAACAACTACTGTAAAATGTTTAGCCCATAAATATGATGTGTGTGAAAAGAAAACATTAAACAATATTTTAATTTGGACCTTCAAAAAGCAGTTAAAAAGAAGTGGCTATGAAATTTTAGGGGGGGGGGGCTAAAGCCTGTTTAGCCCCCCTCTAAATCCGCCCCTGATAAGACGACCCCCGAGTTTTTTAGAAGATTTTTGGTTGATATTTGTATGTCTGACGTATAAGACGACTCCGTGTTTCATGGGAATTCCTATTTTTTGTGGTCCTGATACTGCATCTAGCTGGATAAATGGAGCCAAATACAAGGGTAATCTTCCAAATAACACAATTTTATGAGTTTTTAAATCTTCACCACCAAATTCCCGTATTTAAAATTGTTTTTTTTCTCTTTTGTGGGGTCGTCCCACTTTTATTCATAAGTTCAGCATACACAGTATAATTTGTAAAGAGTTGTTCAATATAGCTTCTTAAAATATCTTTAACAATTTTTTTTTTTTTTTTTTTTTCCCTGTTTATTTCAGGGAAATACTTATATAAGTATTTCCCTGTTTGTGTCAGGGAAATACTTATATAAGTATTTCCCTGTTTGTGTCTGCAGATATTATTCTCCTGAAGACGATTGAAGCATCTCAATCGAAACGTCGAGACTTTCTCAACAACAACAGTTCTTTTCAGAACTACTTACGTGGTGTACCACAAGCTTCAACGTATATTTTTGTTTTTAATTACTGTATTTCGCTTTGTGTTTTTATCGATGAGGGAGGGACTGTTTATATTTGGCTAGCAGGCCTAATAGTAAATATTGTATAAAAAGTGGTTTTAATTTTATAGTGACAAAATTGCATTGTTATTTGTATGCTGCTGAAATAGATGCGGCAAATTTTTTTTTTTAATTCCCGCATCAATATTTCCCAAATTTTGATGCGGGGTGATAATCTAATAAATTTTTCTATTTGCCCTTAGGCCTATAATTATTTAACATATTTATCAAGTAACACTTTCATCTAAACTACGAAAAAACAATGTCTCCTGCAAAGAAGGGCACACTTTCCTTCAAATACCACTATCAAAATTGTACCCTTGTAAATTTGGGTCATTTGGGGTCAAGTCTCATGCACATTTTGCTAGAGAGATGTTATAGGTGTGCAAAAATACAAATTCAATGTGTGTGACCATCCTTGGCGTGACGCATACATATTACTAAGTCTAGAGGAAAAACGATGATGTTGAGAGACATATATGTTAGTAAGTTAAGTTGTTGATTTTTAAATTAACATATTTTTCTTACAAAAATGTAGGCCTAGAACAAAGCGAAAATAAAGTAGGCTTGTGCAGTCGGTGTAGCACGAATTTTAGTTCCCAGCGAATTTTAGTATTTCCAGAGCCTATGGGTCACAAATTTGCAACACTTTCTTCCGGGGTAAACAATTATTAAATATGTCTATGTATTCATTAAAAAAATAAAGTAACGAAGTTTATACAATCGAGAATATGTACCTTATGTTCAACTTAACTTCACAGTTTAATTATCTAGCATAAACAATATGTAAAAAATATGTTAAAGCTAATTTACGTTGAAAAAATCACAAGTCACTTTACAGCGAGAAACAGCGAGCATGATGAGAAGGTTAGGTGAAACTTAATTTCCTTTACAGCGACAGTACCGTAATTAGGCTAACAGTAATAAGGCGGGAGCCACTTCTTGGGTATTACCCAAGATCTTGGGTATTACCCAAGATCTTGGGTATTTTGACTTGGTCTTGGGTTCTTGGGTATTCCGTTCAAATCCTTGGTTATTAAGAAAATTAAATATTTTTATCATAGAGGAATAATTGAGAAGTAAGTATATTTCAGTCCATTCAAGTAAGCAAAACTCAACGAAGTGCACATAACATTGTTAATTGACTGTTAAGAAAGGTTGTCCATAAAAATCAAAGATTTGGTGGCAGATGTCAAAAACTAATGGATTTCTCTCAAATTTTTACCATGAATAGATGCTTGGGTAAAAAGCATATCTATGACATTTGTTTAATTTTTCAGTCTTCGTGGTCATGGCAACGACCCATTATCTAAATTTTACCGTTTTTGTCAATTTTGGACATTTTCAGAAGTGAAAAAACACTGACTTTCAGACCTTATTTAAAAAAAAGAACATGTATATAGTTTTGTGATCATCTATGTACATAACCAGGTATTAACTTCCATTTATCGCAAAAGAAAATTGTGTAAAAAATTCTGTTTGGAAGGTAACGGAACGGGTGTTTACGTGACACAACGTTGAAGAAGTGCTCTGGAAAAGTTGCCTATAATCACACATAAATTGGAAGAAATGATCGTATCTTTATATATCAATATCGTTATTACATCAGTACGATTCACTATTATTGTCTGATTGTTAAGGAGCACCTTCATCTGCCTGTTCTAAGCATCATCTGAGCTAGCCCTACTGTCGGACCAACTTTACACCCCTCGCTCACATCGAATTAGGTTAAAGCCACTCAGACTGATTGACAGGAGCCATTTGTAGGCCTATTGATCTTACCTGTCACCTTGATCTTGCTCGTCACGCTTGGTTGACTTTGCATACAATCATCTGTCAGTTCGCTGTCAAGGAAGAGTTCTTTTCATATGCAAATTACCAATCTTGAATTTCTGATTGACAGTTCGCTCTCATGTAGTCCCACATCTTCAGATGTTTTTTTTTTATT
Organism: Anneissia japonica; assembly: GCF_011630105.1. Classification (NCBI taxonomy): domain Eukaryota; kingdom Metazoa; phylum Echinodermata; class Crinoidea; order Comatulida; family Comatulidae; genus Anneissia; species Anneissia japonica. The sequence continues at coordinate 8,559 of NW_022728901.1, read as the reverse complement.
ACAGTCACCATGGCTACTGTCAAATCTGGCGACTTCGAAGTTTTAACGCAATAAGGGTCGGATCGATTTTATCGTTTCATCATTTGCTTTAAAATATTAACTGTGGTTTCTTCATTTTTATTCTCAACTGTTGGATCCATTTAATTGGGATATCTCGCCTAGGATTGCAGAACATATTCAAAATGGAGTTTTACGGACGAAAATGTTTGTCTTGGATTACAGATGCCATAAACTGCTTCTACCTAGTTCATGCAGATGCTATTTTGATTTCAATGTATCTTACTATCACTCAAATAAATTCTGTAAGTCACGTGTGCAATATTATTCATCATCAACCGCCACTTTTTATCCAGTGCTACTTTCGGGAGACGTGCAACCCAACCCAGGACCTCTAACTAACATTAACAATAACTCATCAAGGAAAAATAATTATGGTGACAGTAAGCGAAACATATCTTGCATACTTTCAAACTGCCGTTGCATTCGCAACAAATCACTTGATCTTGCCATATTCTGCACATCTAAACCATCTGGATTAGACATTATCTGCGTTACCGAAACGTGGATGCGGAGTTCTAATGATACTGCAATGCTTCATTTTGCCAATCAGTATGACATTTTCCGAAGAGATAGGAATCATCAAAATTTGGGTGGTGGTATCTTGATTGGAATCAAATCAAACCATACCTTACACCAAAATTAATTGACGTTGACCCCAGAATCGAAATGATGTGGATATCAATATGCCAAGGTCACCTGTCGTGGCTCTTAGGGTTGGTCTATAGGCCACCAGACTCTGCAGTTTCCTATTGGACAGCCTTTGAAGAATCATTTGCCAGACTTGAGGCTGAATTTATCAATTATGATGGCGTCATCATATTAGGGGACTTCAATACGCATTGGCTTACTGCCCCACATCATCTAACTGATATTATGGCATCATTTAACTTGATCAGCTGGTTCAAGTTCCCACAAGACCTCAATCAAATACCAACGATGGATCTGTTATAGACCTTGTGTTCTCCAACAATTCTGAAAAGCTTATCAATTTGTGTGTTGTTGAAAACCCAGTGGAAAGTGACCACCTAGCTGTTGAGTTTGAGATTAATGTTCGCCATTCCTTGCCAGCGAAATCTACCATGCGCTCGTTCTTGAAATACAGCAAAGTTGACTTTGATCATTTGAATCAACTTTTATATCTTTTTTTTCTCTTTCGTAGGAGTTTAACCCACTTTTATTTCTTTCTCTTTTTGTTACTTTTCTTTTTTTTCTGCTTCTAATACATATTTAAAAGAAAATGAACATACAAAATAAAAACAATTGCACTTAGGAGGGGTCAGTCCACAATTGCTGACTATCTTTCTTGTTTTTTTAACATCCTTCCACTTGTAATAATTTCTAAATATGTTTTACCAAGATATAATTAACATTGTTAACATCGTACATTAAAGAATTTCTTCAAGTCATTTTCATAAAAAAAAAACATATTTATATACATATACACTGCACATATACATAATATTATTTTCTTTTTAAATCCACCCTTTACCTTTCATTCTCCTTTATTTCTTTCTTATTTATAGCGAACGCTTCTTTAAACAATAAGAGAGACCAGTTTCGGGAGCTGTCAATAATGCTAGTACTAGAAAATATTAAACCTAATTTATTACTTACATTACAGACGACATTATCATTTTCAAGTATACCCTGTAATCCTAAAATAAATTGGAATGCCTCACAGTTTTTAACATGATCAAAAATAACACTATCAGATCGTGAAGAATGTT
>NW_022728901.1:0-6555 GCF_011630105.1 Anneissia japonica | reverse complement strand
TACCGGTTTATATACTACCGGTCAGATATAAGACAAAACAAGCAAAGTTTGCTCAGTGACGGATTTCCCAAAAGCATTGGCTTTTATTTTAAGTTGATAATTATTGTGGGCGGAGTAAAGAATAGTAAAGCAATCTCAATTGGAATTGTGTTTTTGATTTAACGGAGTTTTGAAGATGTTGAAATAATGTGTGATGATTTGTCCCAAGCTAAGTGCTCATTTGCCCGTGTTTCTAAGTGTCTGTTGGTCTCGCCAATATACACAGAGCACCTCGCACAAGTAAATTTGTAGACAACACGGGCTCAAGTATTAGTGATATATCAATAATCAAAGGAAGGTAAATACAGTGTTCTTGCTTTGATGATTTATTCATAATTAAAGTGTCAATGGCTAACTCGATTCATATTACACATTTCGCTCAAATTTTTACCATGAATAGATACTTGGGTAAAAAGCATATCTATGACATTAGCCTTCGTTGTTATGGCAACGACACATTCTCTAAATTTTACATTTTTTGTCAATTTTGGACATTTTCCCAGAATTGAAAAAACACTAAATTTCAGACCTTATTAAAAATCAAGAACATGCACTATATATATTTTTGTGATCATCCATGTAAATAACCGGGTATTAACTTCCATTTATCGCAAAAAAAAAATTGTGTAAAAAATTCTGTTTGGAAGATACCATTATTTACAAAAAGGGATTTTTTCTCAAAATACATATTTTTTTTAAAGTATGCCTCAGAAACCTATGTGTAACTTCCATATTTGGATAGTCAATAGTTGTCCAAACAATAATCAAGAAAAAAGGTTCTGGGTAATCTACACACATGGATGCGGTATTGCCAGAAAAACCGGCATTTTTTGAATAAGAATTATATCATTTTTTACTGAATTGATAACACTATAAATCAACGTAAATTTATTTCAAAATAATATTACTATAGTTACATAAATAGTCTAACAACATGTTAAGGAATGTGTTGCCAGGCTCATTTCAAGTAATTTAAAACTTAATTCTGTACTGTATTTCCAGAAAATAGCATTGTTGTTTTTTTATTGAAAATTAACATAAATATACATCTTTTTACTGAACAGTTAACGCTATAAAACATAATATAATTCATTAACCATAACAAATATAGTTACCTGAGTAGTTTAACAGCATGCTAAGGAATGTGTTGTAAGGTTTATTAATATGCGTTACTGTATTGCCAGAAAAAGCAGCATTGTTTCATTAAAAAATATTGTAAATATACATTACTGTACGGAAAATGCTATATAATATAAAATATAGGCCCTAATTCATGTAACCATAATGTTACTATATACATGACTATTAAACAACATGTGTTGACAGGTTTATTTCAAGTATGTTAAACTTACTGCATAGCATGTAAAGCAAACAACTTCATTTAATTTTCTAAAAAAAAACCAAATTCAAACACCACTCTGACAAAAGCAATCCATGATAAATTCGCTTTCAACGACGAGTTAGGATTTTCAACTTAGGAAGACTCAATTTAATTGTTGAATTCACCATGAATTCACTGTTTCGTGGACAAACATTTGGAGGTTGTCTATTGCGATTCCTCTTCGGCAGCTTAAAGAATATCTTCATTTGACTCGTCAACAGTTTTGTAGCCTACAGTGTACCTGTCTCTTATACACATCTAGATGTGTATAAGAGACAGCTTCCTCAATGGTAATGAAATCGAATCTGTTGAAAGTCATAAGTACCTAGGTGTGCACCTTGATCATAAGCTCTCTTGGGATGTTCACATTTCACATGTTGTGTCCAAGTCGAACAGACTCCTTGGCGTAATCCTTTCCCATGCTGGAAATAGTTCACCTGAAGCCATCTGTTGTTTGTATAAAGCTATGATCTTGCCTATCATTGAGTATGGTCTCCCTGCTTGTGGTCCTGTTTACGCCAAACATGCTGAACGTCTTGAAAAAATTCAACGACGTGCTTCTAGGCGTATTCTTAAAGTCGGCTGGGGGGTATTACCTTATGAGGAGAGGCTCAAGCTGTTAAACTGGCTGTCCCTTAAGGACCGTCGTGATCAAATTTTAATCTCTTTTATTTTTCGTTGTTTGTATAATTTTAATTACTGTTACAGTGTTGTTGATAATCTTGCAATTAATTCTCGTTACCCTGATTCTCTCACCTTCAAACATCCAAACGCTCGAACTAATTGTCTCAAATTCTCTGCTATCCATCGTTTCCTTGTTCTCTGGTCCTCACTTCTTTCTGAACTAAAAGATTCTGCAGTCCTTTGTTCTCTCTCGGTTTTCGTAAGGCAAGTTAAACAATTTTTTCTCGACGCTTAATTTTTTTCATCGTTCTTTTATGAAATTTTATATATTATTCAATTGTGTGCGAAATCTGTGTTTTTATTATAATTTTTTTTTGTCTTGGCCTTTCACTTTTTACATTGTAAACCTTTTTTTATATACTCGCTAATAATGTAGTTAAGTTTTGTTTTCTGGGGCTCCAGACTTTTGTCATGGTGATTTTGTTGCTTTTGGGGCCCCAAGACACTTGTCTGAATAAATAAATGAAATTAAATGAAAATGAAATGAAGATACCATTATTTAGAAAAGGGTTTTTTTTTTCAAAAGTATGCCTCAGAACCTATCTGTAACTTCCAAAGTGGTGCTTACATATCCACTATCTTCCATATTTTGATAGTAAATAGTTGTCCAAACAATAATCAAGAAAAAAAGTTGTGGGTAATTTACACACGTGGATGCGGTATTTCCAGAAAAAACGTCATTTTTTGAATAAAAAAATATTATTTTTTACTGAATGGATAACATTATAAATCAACGTATATTTATTTTAAAATAATGTTACTATAGTTTCATAATAGTCTAACAACATGTTAAGAAATGTGTTGCCAGGCTCACTTCAAGTAATTTAAAACTTATGTACTGTATTGCCAGAAAGCAGCATTGTTTATATTGAAAATTAACATAATATACATCTTTTTACTAAACAGCGCTATAAAATATAATATAATTCATCAACCATAAAAAATATAGTTACCTGACTAGTTTAAAAACATGCTAAGGAATGTGTTGTAAGGTTTATTAATATGCGTTACTGTATTGCCAGAAAAAGCAGCATTTTTCATTTAAAAAATATTGTAAATATACATTTTTTTACTGTACGGAAAATGCTATAATATAAAATATAGGCCCTAATTTATGTAACCATAATATTACTATATACATGACTATTATAACAACATGTGTTGCCAGGTTTATTTTAAGTATGTTAAAATTACTGCATTTCATGTAAAGCAAACAACTTAGTTTAACTTTCTAAAAAAATAAAATCAAACACCACACTAAAAAAAAAAAAAAACATTCCATGATAAATTCGCTTTCAACGAGGAGTTATGATTTTCAACTTAGGAAGACTCAATTTAATTGTTGAATTCACCAAGTTAATTTTGCCATATACATTTGGATGTTAACTGTTTTGTGGACAAGCATTTTGGTGGTTTTCTATTGCAATTCCTCTTCGGCTACTTAAGGAATATCTTCATCTGACTAGTCAACAGTTTTGTAGCCTACAGTGTACTACTGTGTCTTGACACAGATCAGATATTCTGATGGTTTAGATAACTCAGTGTCGTACTTCCTAGCTATTCTCATGTTTTTCTCAACCTCTGACACTGACTATTTGGAATTTATTTTGAATATAATCCTTTTGTTGTTTCTGAAAATCTTGTGCCTTTTCTTGTTTTCTTTGAATGTGAAGGTGCGTATTTAATAAGTGTTGAATATCTTCTTAGTAAACTTCTATAAGATTACTCTTCATATTCTTCATATCCACACCTATTTGCTCAATATGGTAATACATGGTACAACACAAGATTTAAATACCACTCCATGCACTTTTTTTCAAATTCCAATCAGTCTTATGATCACATTCTTAAATATCTATCTCACTTAGGAATACAACTATCAGCCTTCTTACAGCCTCCTCGTAGAACTGAACGTTTCAAGTCTTCTTCCATATTCTCTAAATGTCTATCCGTCTTCTGCCAATAATTCCTCGAATTGTACTACTCTGCTACTAGTGCATATAAGATTGCTAATATGGATAATTTTTCATTCCTGATGATGACATAATTAATGTCGAAATATTGAATCCCAACACGATGGCGTGTATTTCAATACTTGGAGTATGTATTATACTTTCTTATCTGCTACATTGATCTTGTTTAATTTTTTTATGATTTTTTGGACATTGCAAATATATATTGATGAATATAAATGTAATGTTTCTTGTATGGCAGATAATAGTCGACTGAGTGCTTTTGGAGCAAATGAAAATTTCATTGAAATATTAGACATTAGAAGATAAAAATCCTACCATGGGAATATGCATGTGTCAGCTGAAAGCCTTTTAGCATAAGCTAATTCTGCTTTGTCCAAATTGTTTTTCACTTTCTGAACCAGGTCAAATGTCATATGCCCTCCATACTCAAACTCCTGTCAGGGGCAGATTTAAGGGGAGGCTCGGCCCCAACCCCCCACCCTTTTGGGAGGTAAAAGAAAAGAAAATGATACTAGCCCAGACAACTAAAATGGTATTTTTGGGCATCTAGAACACATACCCCCGGATCCCCTAGGACAGTGTTGTCTCGATCAGCCCAACTTTTGCACCAGCCCCCTCTTTTGGAAATCTCTGGATCCGCCCCGGCCTGTAGTTGTAAATTCAAAATTATTAAGAAGGCCAATTATACCATCCCACCGGCACTTCTTCATATGTTGCAACATTTGGGAAGGTACTAACAACCTTTTACTGTCTATCTGATTCTAAAGCATCTTTCATTTTAAAACCATCTTCAATGACATGAACTTTTCAGCAATTTCTTTTGTTGCAAGTAGTGTAGTTGTACAGTGGTAGCAGCCAGTATTGCTGTGTCTTAAATATACAGATGTAAGCTTAAGAAGCACACTCTTTAGCCATGAAACTACATCTTTCATCATCGCTGTTCTGAGCTTGTGTTTGGAACACCGCAAGGCAACAAAAATGTGCCAAGATATTCATTTTCCAAAAAATATGCTCGAGATTCTATGAATGCTGTAATCGGACTACCATCTGGGACATAGGGCTTCTTGTCGGGAGAATTCTGGCACAACCCCTACCACAACCACATATTAGGTTTATATTTTTTCACGATAATTCCTGACTTGTCCCGACAAGAAGGGGTTGGGTTGTTGCATGATGTGGTTAAGGAGGAGAGGGTGTTATTCAGGGACTGGCATTTACAGGCAGGTTAAGGTACTGTGTCCAACTGGCCACACCACTGACGGAAATTGGTATGTATAAAGTGCAATTATTATAAACTCACCTTAAAAGGGTTTAAAATACCGCTAAAACAGGATACCACAAATATTGTTTTTTTAATCACAACATTAATCAGAGGAAAAAACTGGTAAATTTTACTATCATAATTTTTTTTAATGAAAAATGCCAGTTTTTCTGGCAACACTGCTCATACGTTTTTTAATTACCCACATTTTTAAAACTGGAATTCTCTAAGGGAGCATTAGAACTACCTTTTTGTAGAAAATCAGTTCTAAAAAAGCACCACTTTGAAGTTTATGAGCATTTAAAGTTTGGAAGTTTTTCATAATTTGGTATCTCCCAATTACGAAATCCAAAAAACATTAAAAAATATGCAACAGATACCCAATGTATTGACCTTATACATACACTCATTATTTTTGATGAATAAAACATAAGGATATCAGAAATATTGTATCAAATAATTACTATTATTAACATTTAAAAACAGCCAAAAATGACAAAAATTGCCAAAAATACAAATTTACCTGTTGCCATGGTAATACAGTATATGCACAAAGTGAATAAAACTTCATATTTGGTTTCTCTTAAAGGTATAGCCATGTGCAAAATTTGAAAGAAATCCATTTTTTTGAGTCAGCCACTATTTTTGAAATTTCTTTGATTTTTTACAGACAACTGCTCTTAATTGCTATAAACATGGGTTCAGAATTGTTTATTTGTGATTTGCGTTGCCATTGATCTTACCTAATTAATGCAATACATAATAAAACTTGATCAGTGATCTACTGATAACACTGGCCGACTGAGGGCGTACTTTTCTATCCGTATTATCGCCTCATGAATATATTAATTTTAATAATTGACACGAACAATTACAATAAAAAATGGTTTATAAATTGAACTAAAAGGGAAACTATACATGCGAAAAACACGTGTTTTTTTTTTTTTCAAATTTTAATGCATTTTCAGGAAGCTTGGGCAATTTTTGCAGAATCTTATTTCGACCCAGTCATTGGGTATATCAAAAATTGTGAGTGGTCACGCTGGGCGGGAATAGGTCGGGTGAACAGTAATAAGGCGGGAATAGATTGGTGCTCATATTACGTCCGCATAAGCAGTATAAGATGAATATTGTATTGACATTTACTGGCAGTTCGTTGGTGGAATTATTTGAAGCTTTGGGTTAATGGGAGACCTTGTCTCTAGCTGCGCTCA
>NW_022728900.1:0-649 GCF_011630105.1 Anneissia japonica | reverse complement strand
ACTTGTGCTTTGTCTTTTCTATTGGATCATATCACTATAAGTGGCATATCACTTCACAAATCAAACATAAGAAGCTAGACTTGCCACAAGTCTCGTTATTTTTTAAAATTATTTTTCTCATTCTGGACAGCGCCACCAACGAGAAAGTTAATTTAGAGATGGAATAATTTGGAAAAAAAAAAAAGAAATCGAGTATGGGAAGCCAATTAAATTAGGTATGGCGGGCACTAAGTGCAATAAAGAGTGAGTAACCTAAAATTAGGGCCTGGAACCCAGGCTAACAAGGAGCTTGCTCTGCATAGACTCATTATGAGGCTTTGGTCATGGAAAGAAAATCCTGTTACTGTGACAGGAATTGAACCTGGAGACTGGGATTGAAAAGCGAGCCTCTTCACCACCAAGCTACTCAAAGTTTGCAGGTTTTAAAACAATTACACGATAGATGTTTGGAATCAATGATATAACTCAAGAACTCCCAGTGGGGGGGGGGGGGTCCTGGGCTCGGCTGGCCATGCCCATGTGAGCTCTTGCGGGGGATGTAAGACCTCTGTTTAGGGAAATCCCTAGCCTGGATTCCAGGCACTAAGTTCAACAGTATATGTTTTACAAATAATACAAAAATGAACAAGACAAAGAACAATTCTCTTTA
>NW_022728899.1:0-515 GCF_011630105.1 Anneissia japonica | reverse complement strand
CCCAGCTTTTGGTAAAATCATCTGAAGATGCTAGGCATCGACTCATATTTAGCAGGCGTGTGGCCTGGACTGATTCTGACAGACAGGGCACTCCCAGTCCGCCGTCTATCCTTGAGGCATACAAGAAGTGCGTTGAGACACAGGTCGGTAACTTTAACCAATGCCGAACCCAGTATCTTATAGTATTATCTAACTTCTTGATCTGTGACTTAGATGTTGCCGATACAGTCAGTTTATGAGCCTGTCTCTTATACACATCTAGATGTGTATAAGAGACAGCTNNNATTGATACGTTTGCACCAGCAGTCAATTGTTGGAGTCGCATCGAATTTCGTAAGACCAACCCATGGATCAAAATCTCCGCCGAGATACCTGGTCGAATCTCCTGGTTCCAACCAAGGAATATCTTCCAAGCCCACTTGAAAGTTCTCGACTTGATTGACCACATATGTCTTACTGTACGGCTTGATGTTGAATGCCGCACTTTTCTTTGCGTTTATCTTCATGCCGGTGTT
>NW_022728898.1:145444-174398 GCF_011630105.1 Anneissia japonica | reverse complement strand
AACTTGTGGGCGAGTTGACTTGTGGCCGAGTTGACTTGTGGCCGAGTTGATTTGTGGCCGAGTTGGCTTGTGGACGAGTTTGCTGTAGCCGAACTTTTTGTGACCGAGTTGATTTGTGGCCGAGTTGACTTGTGGCCGAGTTGATTTGTGGCCGAGTTTACTGTGTCCGAGTTGACTTTTTTCCGAGTTGACCTGCACCCCTAGTACACACACCAAATAGGACTAGGTCTACAGCACCCAGGAAAGAATTTGTATTGGCTCAAGAATAAGCTTTAAAATTTTAACATTGTGTACAAAGGGGGGGGGGGGAGCTGCGGCTCCCACGGCTCCCCCCTGGATACGTCCCTGGAGTGGTTTGTGGGGAATTCCCCAGTTTCAAGTTAAATTGAGCCTGAATAGGTAATCTAATGCAACAGTTTTTTTTTTAATGTGGGCTCTGTCCTGTTGCATCTCTACCAACCATAAAATCCACCGTGATTTCAAACATGGCATATAACAGATCATAGGTTATGTTCAGACACTAGCGTGACATAAATCGAGATGTGTGAACTTGTGCATAGCAATATTTTCGCGCATTCATTTGCATACAGTGATCCAGCAACAGACCCGATATTAGTGTACGCTACTTAGTTACGACAGTCATGCATCAATGATTTTGAACTCGGCCAAGATTTTGGCCAATCACAATAACCCATGGTGTAAAATGAAAATAAATCGCGTAATTACGAATACAAATATTTTGTGCGAATCACCCAGTCTACATATATCATTAGTCACACTATGGATTAATGTACGCCCGGTGTCAGATGCGCCTGGCATATCTCCCAGGTCTCAATGTAGCCATACTAACCATATTAAATATATGTAAAGACCAGGGAACAGTGGTAAAGATATTATATGTTGAAGTCGATCAAAACAATGTATATAGGCATAATGAATAATTGAAGATAATCAATTGTACCATAAAGAACAATGGTCATTTTATTCAAATTGGCCTTAAGATGTTTCAGAACAGCAAAAAGTAAATTTATTAAAAAAATCAATTTGTGTACCTTGTACACAATTTGTGTACGATTTAGACTATGACTATTTACACTATGGCTATTTACCATGACTATTTACGATTTAGACTATGACTATTTACACTATGGATTAATGTACGCCCGGTGTCAGATGTGCCTGGCATATCTCCCAGGTCTCAATGTAGCCATACTAACCCTATTAACTATATGTAAAGACCAGGGAACAGTGGTAAAGACATTATATGTTGAAGTCGATCAAAACAATGTATATAGGCATAATGAATAATTGAAGATAATCAATTGTACCATAAAGAACAATGGTCATTTTATTCAAATTGGCCTTAAGATGTTTCAGAACAGCAAAGAGTAAATTTATTAAAAAAATCAATTTGTGTACCTTGTACACAAATTGTGTACGATTTAGACTATGACTATTTACACTATGGCTATTTACCATGACTATTTACGATTTAGACTATGACTATTTACACTATGGATTAATGTACGCCCGGTGTCAGATGTGCCTGGCATATCTCCCAGGTCTCAATGTAGCCATACTAACCCTATTAACTATATGTAAAGACCAGGGAACAGTGGTAAAGACATTATATGTTGAAGTCGATCAAAACAATGTATATAGGCATAATGAATAATTGAAGATAATCAATTGTACCATAAAGAACAATGGTCATTTTATTCAAATTGGCCTTAAGATGTTTCAGAACAGCAAAGAGTAAATTTATTTAAAAAATCAATTTGTGTACCTTGTACACAAATTGTGTACGATTTAGACTATGACTATTTACACTATGGCTATTTACCATGACTATTTACGATTTAGACTATGACTATTTACACTATGGATTAATGTACGCCCGGTGTCAGATGCGCCTGGCATATCTCCCAGGTTGTAATGTAGCCATACTAACCATATTAAATATATGTAAAGACCAGGGAACAGTGGTAAAGACATTATATGTTGAAGTCGATCAAAACAATGTATATAGGCATAATGAATAATTGAAGATAATCAATTGTACCATAACAATGGTCATTTTATTCAAATTGGCCTTAAGATGTTTCAGAACAGCAAAAAGTAATGCTTTATTAAAAAAATCAATTTGTGTACCTTGTACACAATTTGTGTACAATTTAGAAAGTCTTCTGGATGTTTCTTAACTTGTCATATACAGATTTCCATGATAAGTGCTGTATCGCTGGATTTCTGTTATAGGTTTCCATGACCTGAAAATATTATTAAAAAAAGTTTTGTTATAAAAACAATACATATAAACAGAAACAGTCAGAAAATAATAGGTATTAAAATATTGTATTCTGTGCTTGCATTGGCAAAACCTCAGTGAGTTTTCACTGATCTAACTTGCATTGTGAATTTACTTGGTGCAATATTTAATTGGGCTCACTTCCTTTAGAAAATTTCAGTAAGTTTATATTACTGTTGCATTGAGTACATTAGCACAGTGGTATTCAGTGTATCAGTACGGATTTCAAAACCTCAACCTCACAAAATATAAACCATAATATTGTAGTGCCAGTCACACCTGCTATACAGTTAGTTTTGACCCACAAAACCTTTGCTAAAAAGGTACACTTTCTCCATCAAAATGCTTCTTCTAGGAATGGAATGACCTGTTCGAAGCACGGACTCCTGTAGACCAAACCCAGTACCGTTACTATTTAAAATCGAGTGGGAAATCCACTCACGATGCAAATTTTTATCTGGATTATGCACAATACAGTCCACAAAATGTGGGAAATCTGTCTCATTTTCAACACACAAGTTAAAAGAGGTGGACCTTTCTCTCAGGCGTTAATGTATATGCAAACGTACCTGCGTATTATTCATATGAAAGTTTATTGGATACTTTTTAAGTGTTTGTAGAAATGTACATTTGTCCAAAATTATATTAATAAAAACCATATATTTTTTTTTAGGGTTCAGTAAATTTAATATTTTTCACTAATAGATCGTGAGTAGATTTCCCGTATGATTAAAAATCGTAATGGTACTGGGTTTGGTTTGGTCTACAGGAGTTTGTGCTTCGAACAGGTCATTCCACTCTAATATTTATCTCTTTAATATTAGGAGCTTGTGATTTGTGATGACCTAGGGCCTTCCATCACAAGAAACAGCATAGTGTCACTAATTGTTAAACTGAGTAATTAGCATAAGAATGAATATATTCAATTTTCTTTGGTTTTATCTTTAACCATTGCAACTGGACCAAGACGACCAGTTGATGTTCAGGGCCCTTTATTAAAAATATTAAAAATTGTTTGAATACAAATTAGATAAATATATGCAAAAGGACAAAAACACACAAATTTAAAATAATACCCATAAATATAAAGTATAAATATAAATGAATAATTAAATAATAATAATAATAATAATAATAATATAATAATAATAATTATATTATTATTGTTATTGTTATAATAACAATTGTTATTATTATAATAATAATAGTAATAATAATAATAATAATGATAATGATAATGATAATTATAATGATAATAATAATAATAATAATAATAATAATAAATTGGTCTCGCCCTTTGGGTTTGAATAAGTTTTCCTTGGATGCAGCCTGTGCCCGGGAGCTGACAGGGACCCTATCTCTGCCAAGTAATCATTTTTGAATTTTTTTTAACCTTTTGCAACATGTTTTATAATGTAAGTGTCCCAGAGTAGGGCAATGCAACAATGTGCTGAAGTAATTCTTTGGGTCACTAATGTTGGTTTCTGCATGGCAAGCTCCATTTGAAATCTTAGTGCATTAGGTCGTTGCAAATCCAAATCCTGATATTAAAGTTTTGAAGAGCTTCTTTAAATTGCATTGTACTAACCTTTGTCTTTGTTATTTTCTCCTTGAGTAGCCCTTCAAAAAGCGTCTTTAGAAGACCTATATCAAAGTCACTAAATATCGTTCGCGTTCGTCGACAGTTCTGTTATAAATAACATAATTGTTTAGTTCAAAACTTTTTTAAAAACTTATTTCATAACAAAGACACAAAAGACAAACAAAGCAAACCTTTACCAAAAAATGTCTTTTTTTCCCATACACATAAACAAATGTCATCAACCCCATAGCAATTCAAAAGAAAACAAAGTGGGTGTAGTCAGACGTCGCTAAAAACCTTTCAAAAGTGGTCCAGGGGGCAGAGGCCCCAAAATAGGACAAATTATGGATTTCAATTACATTATTGATTTTAGAGTCTATTAATATGTAAAAAAATAGCTTAAAAAAACGTTTCTCCCAGACAAATTGTGGTTTTCTCTGCAACGGTAAAATCCTGTGTTTCACAATGAATATCAACAAAATACAGCTGAAAAATCAAATAATGTATTTTAAATTGGGTGTGTACTACTGTACACCCAGGAATCTGTCTCTTATACACATCTAGATGTGGCTGTATGTAGATAATCAGACAATGTATTCTTCATTGTTTAATTTATCTTAGATTTTTAAGGTAAATTACAAGATCAGAAAACAAAAAAGTTTTTTTTAGGAAATACAAAAATTCTGGATACATCTTATTTTTTTTTTTTTTGGAAAGAGACAAATAGCTTAAAAAAAACGTTTCTCCCAGACAAATTGTGGTTTTCTCTGCAACGGTAAAATCCTGTGTTTCACAATGAATATCAACAAAATACAGCTGAAAATCAAATAATGTATTTTAATTCCATTTATTAATGGTAGAGTGAAATTTAATTTGATTGTACCAAAAAGTATTGAAACTTTCAGGAAGATAAACTTTGCGACATTTATGCAATAGGCCTAGAGTGAATTGTTCTCTAGTTTCTCAGTGACCAAAGTCTGCTGTATGTAGATAATCAGACAATGTATTCTTCATTGTTTAATTTATCTTAGATTTTTAAGGTAAATTACAAGATCAAAAAACAAAAAAGTTTTTTTTAGGAAATACAAAAATTCTGGATACATCTTCTTTTTTTTTTTTGGAAAGAGACATTATGAGAAAATAAAAAATTTACTCTACCGGTAATGTAGTGAATTCACCACATGTCTTGTTGACTTCTCGTTCTCCTCCTCCTTCCTCTTCATCTCGTTCTTCTTCTTCTTCTTCTTCTGCTCCTTCTTCTTCTCCCTCTTCTTCCATCTCATCTTCATTTGTTGCCTAGGAGTTGTCAAATTAAATAATAAAAATAAATTGCAGCAGAAACATTAGACATTCAGATGTAAGTAGAATTTATTATAGGTAAATGAATAAGATAAAGGTAAGTATAATATATTATGAATCTGTTAGTAAAAGTATTAATAATTGCAATTATAACAATATTTTATTACTTTTTGCCTTTTTGTCAATTTGTAAATTTTACCACAGTGTTTTTCTTTCCAACAAATCAATATAAAAATTAATCAATTATTTTTCTTCTCATGCCTTGGAATAGTTCGGTTGATAGATGGCATGTAATAAGTGCTGTTTTATTATTGTTATTATTATTATTATTATTAATAAGTAGAACATATTGCAAACAGTACGTACAATTCCTTTTATCTTGTTCATTAATCGCTTTGCTTGCAAAGCATCATGAGCGCCTTGTGAGGCCTTGTAATACTTATTCTGTGTTTCTAAAGAATGGTGCATGTACCCTGCAATAAGTCTTCTATTTTTCTCGATGTTGCTTTGACGCCAGGACTGTAAAATAAGAAATCCTAATTCTATAATCACATATATAAGGAACAAAAAAATAGAGTGAGAAAAACCAAAAAGCGAACTTAATCAACTGTCAAGTCATTAATTTCTTATATAATAGCAGCTTTAATATGTGATTTATAAATAATGAAACCAATTTTGGAAAACGGTAAAAGGAGGTACCAGGCTGCTGCTTAAAAAGTGTCACTAATAGTCCGCTTTAAAAGAGAATGGATCGATCATGATATAAATAGAGCACATTTATGTATGTTTTTAATCCAAGTGAAAGAATTAATCACAAGTTGAAATGGGTCTTACCATGGTGGCAAGTTGTTTGCGGAAATGGGTACAGTTAACACTTTTTCCTAACCGCACACCTAGATGGTGCCATAACCGAGTGAGATCCTGGCATGGTCTGACTTCGCCACCATTTTGACAAAGAAAGAATGCTGTATTATCTTGTTCACGCTGGTTGTGAACTACGTTTTTGTACATTGTCATCATATCTATCAAGTCCTTTTCCAGGATTAATAACGCAGGCCCTTGGGTTGCTGTTTTGTGGTTGCTGATCTAATTAGAAAAAAAAAAAAAAAAAAAAAACTTGTTACATCATTTTTTAGCTCTGATAATGAGTCCTAGGAGTTTTTTTTTCAAATGATTATTACTAAAAATACTGACTACTGCCCTTATCGGAGCTTTCGTGATTACGAGACCGTGTTGTATTATGGGGCTATATGAAATATGAAAAACCATGTAAACCATGTAAAAACCATGTAATATTGATTTTTTTTGTGAACACTTTAGAAAAAAAAGTTTGTAAGCATAGTTGAAAATTTGCATCTGTTTTAAAAGTTTATTTTAAGTTAATTGTACTTTAGTTATTTACAATTGATTTATTGTCGTTTTGTCTAAATTTTATTATAATTGTTGTGTTACATATCCATCACCAACTTTATCTTATTAATAATATTTAAAAAAATATACAAAAATCTGCTTCAAGCATTGCATTCAGGGGCGGATCAGTGGTTGGGCAGGTCGATTTTATATATGATATTCTTCATGTTTTGTTACTTACGGTGACACACCATTTATTTTGTATTTTCTGGGCGTTGTCAAATTCCTGGGTCGTCATATTCGTAATTACGCCTGACCGACAGGCATTGCGAATGCAAATCAGTGAAATAATGTAGCTACGAAAAAAAACAGTTTCTTCGTTGCTAAGTCCTGCATCATTTCTTAGCTTTTCTGGAAAAAAAAATGTTATTTATTGATTTGTTTTTATGTGAAACTAGGCATTTAAGAGCATTAGTTCATTCCAATTGGGTGTGTACTACTGTACACCCAGGAATTTGTTATAGCTGTTGTTACATGATGACAGCTCCTGCTACAACATTAGTAGATCACTTAAACATCTGTTTGTCTAATCACCAATCCATCTTCTGAACCCATATATCTCATATCAAAAACAGTTTTATGGGGCAAAATCCAATTATGGTTTTATACATTCTAAATCAACTTTGTATGTAAAATGTTGGAAATGAGTAGCTCCATAAAATCTAAATTTAATGTATACCAAATTGTTTTTGATTAGAACTTTTCCCAAACCTGGGAATAAATTATGTTGAATTAAAATAGAGTGGGTAAAGAGTTCTTGTTCCTCATGCAAATATAAAACTAATAGGGATAATAACATAAGATATATACAATCATATTAAACATTTGATGTCAGGAAAACTCAGGTATCAGATTTCTGATGTGTTTTCTAGTTTTGGAAAATATTTAACTTTAACTAGTTTTTTGAATTTTTTATTCTTATTTTCCGAACAACAGGAATGGACCCCTCTCATACATTTTCCACTCAATTTCTCCACCCTTGTCAAAGCCATCAAGTCAGGCTTTTTCCTCCCCTACTCCTTCAATATATCAATATTACCTTTTATAGCATTTGCCATCGGTGTGGCTTTGGCCATAAAGTAATTCTCTTCCATGCCTGTGATCATTTCGTCTAAAAAAGATTATTTATGCAATAAACTGTTAATAAATGCTTGTAGCTAATAAATGTTGCATTTTCACAGAATTGTCACGTGAAAAATATTTTGAATATTTTTGTCTGTTTTGATTGAATTGTAGTAAAACCTGTATATTTCTATATTAGTGAATACAATCTAATTAAAGTAGAATATTTCATTGAACGGGTTATTCCTTTACTGGAATAACAAAATTAAATACTAAATTTCATTAATAGAGTACATATAACATATTTATGTTTACTTAATTTCTGGTATTTTTTATACTAAAATATTAGACAAACACTATAAAGATAATAAACATTATTTAATGTTTTAAAACTTTACTACAAATTTTTAAATTTCAATAAAGCTTTGAAGTTAATTGGTGAGATAAAATCATTTAAAAAAGGCAAACTGTAAACACGGTGATTACTGAGATCTATAATGATTATTACCATACATGCATGTTGTCATGGGATTTTTTATTTAGGGCCGTCGACCAAGGCTCCGTCGGCCCCTTGGCTCGGACCCCTCTGTCGGACATGTCGGACTCCTTGTCAGCAAATTTCTGGTGCCACCACTGACCAGGCTGTTATGGGGAAATTGGGTTTCAGCAAAGTGGCCATAATAACTCGGCAAACTGGGTTTCGATAAACCAGTCAGAAATGTAAACACTAGCCTAAGCTAGCTGGGGCAATGTGCCTAGGCCTACAGTAGAAAACTAGTTACACACCATGGACTAAGACAGGCCAGGCCTAGCCTAGGCCCTGGTAGTTCCTTTGTATCTTAAATGACATTTTGAATGGAGAGGGCATGCATAGCCAGTATACTGGCCTAGGCCTCGACGTTCGTTAGTACCACTATAAGCCCTAGGCCTAAAACAGTAGGCTAAGTACTGTAGGCCTAGGGGTTGCTGGACAGAACGGCAAAAAACCAAAAAGGCAATAAGTCAAAACGGCAATGGGGAAAACGGCCAAAAACCAAAACGGCAACACAACCAGAACGGCAATAAAATCAAAAACAGCAAAAAGTCAAAACGGCAAAAAGCCAAAACGGCAATAGGCCTAAGTCAAAACAGCAATAAACCAAAATGGCAACACCTAGGTCTAGGCCTACTACAGTATGGTTTGGCAAAAGGGATAAATAAAACACTACTAATACTATGCTACTAAGCCAAGGTAAAGAAGTGCGAAAGAAAAGTAAAAACTATAAAGAACAACATTAATAATAATAGTATTAATAATAATAATAATAATAATAATAATAATATATCATACAAATTCAATAGTAAAAATATTGGGGGAATTACAATGTAAACATTTAAATACAGTAGTTGCAACTTCAAAATACAGACAAAATAAGGCTAAACAATTTATGTCATAAAACTTAAAAATGCACGAAAGAAAAAATAATAATAAATAACACTTTAAAGAAGAAGAACAACAACAACAATAATAATAATAATGATAACAATAATAATAATAATAATAATAATAATAATAGGCCTAATAATAATAATAATAATAATAATAATAACATACAATACAATTCAATAGTAAAAAGACTGCAATAAAAGCAGTGAACATTTAATAATAATAATAATAATAATAATAATAATAACAATAATAACATACAATACAATTCAATAGTAAAAAGACTGCAAAAAACAGTGAACATTTAAATAATTAAACCTTAAAATAGTGGCTAAACAATATTATGCCATGAGAAAGTGTAAAAACGGGAAAAAAATAATAATAAATAACACTTTATAATATAGGCCTAGTCATGTATGTGAAAAAAGAAACAAAACATACTAACAAAAAAACAAAACACGATTCAAAAAATTATGAACTGCTGCCCGCGCCCGGTGGCGCTTTATTCGTGGCATTGATTTTTGCACCTTTGTCGTTTTGGTAATGCCTATTGCCGTTTTGGTATTTTCATTGCCGTTTTGGTACTTATTTTTGCCGTTTTAGTCGTTGCCGTTTTGGTCATTGCCGTTTTGGTTTTTTGTCTTGGCTACCGGCCTAGCTAGCGCTCTGAGGATAGGTCTCTAGGCCTAGCTAGGTCTAGACGTACAAAATGCTATTTAATTTTAAGAACGATACTCAATAAAGCATTAATGAATGGTGAGTACCCTAAAGAAGACACTTGTCTATGATGATGGCCTGTTGTTGGTCGTTTGGATACTTTCCTCTTTGGTTCATTATCTAGGCCTAGGCCTACAGCAACTGTGTACGACTGTGACTCTGCTGTGTCTCGAAAAGAAGCTCCTCGACCTTCTCCAGCAGCAGAAGTCGATGCCTCCTCAGCAACATTCTTGCGATGGGAGTGCAGCGGTAAGTTATTATTATTATTAGTTGTAGTAACAACATGATCACCCGCATGGCTATTTCGTCGTTTAGACCTCATTGTGTACGTTTAGAACCAGAACTTGTGTAGGCCAAGCTTTGGTGGTAGGCTAGGCCTCGTTAAAATCACTTCCAATCCCTGCTGCCACATGCGGTCGAATCCGACACGCAAGAATGATTATGGATGTCAACAGCAGTGTGACCACTCACAATTTTTGATGTACCCCAATGTCTGGGTCGAATTACCCAAGATTCAGCAAAAATTGCCCAAAAATTACTCAAGCTTCCTGAAAATGCATTAAAATTTGAAAAATACGTGTTTTTCGCATGTATAGTTTCCCTTTTAGTTCAATTATAAACCAATTTTTTATTGTAATGTTTGTGTTAATTATTAAAATTAATATTCATGAGGTGATAATACAGATAGAAAATTACGCCCTCAGTCGGCCAGTGTTATCAGTAGATTAGTGATCAAGTTTTATTATGCAATGCATTAATTAAGCAAGATCAATGGCAACACAAATCACAAATAAACAATTCTGAACCCATTTTTATAGCAATTAACTGTCAATTAACAATGTTATGTGCACTTCGTTGAGTTTTGCTTACTTGAATCATAGAGCATCTTTGCTATGCTTGAATGGACTGAAATGTACTTTGTTACTTTTTAATTCTTCCTCTATAACAAATTTTTCTTAGTAAAAATAAAATACCCAAGGATTTGAACGGAATACCCAAGAACCCAAGACCAAGTCAAAATACCCAAGATCTTGGGTAAATACCCAAGCAGTGGTCACGCTGGTCAACAGTCAAATTAGACATTTTGCTGCGTTCCAGTGCACCACCTAGCACGGTTCGTAAAAAAAAAACGCGTTACATTGCTCATCCGGTAAAAATGCCTTCTTTTGTACCATGTTTAGCGAACTATCAGACCTCCAAAAACAAAAATGATTTTGAATTAAAAAAAAAATATAATAAAAACACAACCGCCGCCACGAAAAAAGGGAAAATTTCTAGAATGTTGTGAGTAAACAGAAGACGAACACATTAATAAATAACTCTTTTTAATTCATAGGCAATAGCATTCAAATCTCTTTTGGTAGTGTGGTGGTCCTGTTTTACTAAAATATACTGTATTTTAATCATTATATTGAAGAAAAAGGATGCAAAAACTACAGAGATTTACATTAAATAACTTGTGGGCGAGTTGACTTGTGGCCGAGTTGACTTGTGGCCGAGTTGATTTGTGGCCGAGTTGGCTTGTGGACGAGTTTGCTGTAGCCGAACTTTTTGTGACCGAGTTGATTTGTGGCCGAGTTGACTTGTGGCCGAGTTGATTTGTGGCCGAGTTTACTGTGTCCGAGTTGACTTTTGGCCGAGTTGACCTGCACCCCTAGTACACACACCAAATAGGACTAGGTCTACAGCACCCATAGGCTATATTTTTCCTTAATTACTATAAATTGAAAAAAAAATCACTCTCATATTCTGTACTTTATTAATTAATAACTTTGAAAAAATATAATAGTTTAAGGCAACCTCTTATAAATAAATCTCGGATGTTGTGGTGTAGGCCTTATAATAGATTTTTAAAAAAAGAAAGAAAATTTTGTTATATAATCATGGTAATTTCCTGGTTAAAAAAGGTAACAAATGAAAATAATGCAATTTACTACAGAATTATTTGGTATATATAGAGTATAAATTAGGCCTACTCTGGTATAATACGGTACAGTTTAACCTCCCTGTGCGACCACCTATCGTACGTAGGGCCTATTATCACCTCCCTCACACTCATATGGTCCCGTTTGTCTAATCAGTGTATTTGATATTTCTCCACCACTAAGCCCTACTGTATAACGACTGAGAACACTTCTTGACTTCCTGTATTTTCTTATGATACATTAAGCGACCACCTTAAAAGTTCGCATGGATATCTTTCGACAACCAATCTAAAATCGATCAGACGCGGAGATGGTGCACAGTTAGCTACGTCAAACTAATATTATAGGCGCACAACACTATTAAAGAAAAACAACATAAAAGCGATAATAAGATAAATAGGCCGCTTTTTCACGTCCAATTTGTAGTAATTAACTAATTCCCCCGTGATATAACAAGGGGTGGCGCCAGGATTTGCCCGACATGGGGGCCGAGGTCCCAGACGAGGGGGCCGATGCCCCTGACGAGGGGTCAGATTTCCCCGACGAAAGCAATGTGGGCGTGGTCGAGCTTCGATTAAACTAATAAAAGGTTTCGAAAGTGGTACAGGGGACGAAGCCCCCGAAAATTGTAACAATTCAGTTGGTTTCAAAGGCTTATTTAATCGATTTTAGAGTCTACTAATATGTAGAAAATACATATAATTTTTTTTCTCTCCGACGAATTGTTCTCCCCGTCGGGGAGTATCTGTCTCTTATACACATCTAGATGTGTATAAGAGACAGGGGCAGCACTCCACGACGGGTAGGTGGGGAGGGGGTGCTGGCGCCACTCCTGAATTAACAACATGTCAGTTTAAGACCTGTTTAAAGATAGGCCTTCATCGGAGGTTCATGATTATAAAGTGACTGTACCCTTGTTGGTGTAACCATGGAGGGTATAAGGCCGAAATCTCTATCGGGTACTGCCACAGGTCTAGCCTAGCCTATATTATTGTTAATATTATATTATACTGTATATTATTATAATTAATAATTATAATTATTTCTAATTAAATTATTAAATATATACCGTACTCGCGCGAATAAGCGCTCCTCTCGAAAAACCGCCCCTCCTAACGTGAAAATTTCCTTAAGCGCCCCGTTTGAATAAAAATATTATTAATATAGCCAATTTGAGTTTCATTGCAGGCCTATGTTTAATTTAAGCACCCGAACAAAGGGGCGCGAATTCGCAAAATAAAGGTGATTTTTAACTAATTTTCGGGGAGGGGGAGTAGATACGCCACTGATGTAAGTACAGATTCAGGCTTATATTTTACACAATTTTATAGCTTATGGTGATATAAATCTAACAAAGACCCTGCAAGTCTACCCATACACTTTTAAATCAGTGTAGAAAACTAGATGATGTCGGTACGATATTTCTTTAAAAAAAAAAATAACATATACAAATAGTAAATAGGAAGAAAGTATTATCGTGCATGATACGAAGGTAAAACGTTCCCAACGTCAACACTTGAATAAGGGAGGTACGTGTGTCCCGATTGTCATGTGCACGTCTTGAAATCAGGAAGTGATTGAAGATAATTTCGTACGTGCCATCTTGATCCAAATTAGTGACGCCGGGGCAATAGTTGATCGTAACGGTAGTGGCTATCGGCACTGCTGCAGTGCCGATTTGACACTGCCGAAGTGCGAAAAAAGGCTGCTGTTTTCTATCGGCACTACCGCAGTTCCAAAAAGCTGCTGTTTACTATCGGCACTGCCACAGTGGGAAAAGCTGCTGTTAATTAAGCAAATCGATGTTTTTTATCGATAACTGACATTATTATCAATAATTGATTAGGTCTAGCCTAGCCCATATTATTGTTAACATAATATTATGTATGTTTTACAATTAATAATTATAATTATTTCTAATTAAACTATTAAATATATACATTATATTAAGCCTAGGCATACATGTATACATAAAACAAAAAGTAAACAAATAATAATAATAATATTAATAATAATAATAATATAATAATAATTTTACGATAGTTTGATTAATGAGATAATAATAATCAGCATATTAAATAAAATTAAATAAGAATGTTTTCTACCGTACTGTATTTGATTCTGTTTAAAAAATAATCTTATATATTATAAGTTCATTTTCTGTGATAATTTTATTCACATAGGCTAATTCATGTTTTCAAAATAAATAATATATATAAAATAATAATAATAATAATAATAATAATAATAATAATAAGAAGAATGAAGGTTCTCGAATAATGCTTAAATAAAGAATTAATAATACTTCATACTTCAATAGGCCTATTTACGATAGTGTGATTAATCAGACATTTGTTGATTAATTTATAGAAATATATAATAGGTATATACCATTATTAATGATTCAGCATATTAAATCAAATTACATCGTCAATGTAAAATCTTCTTATAACATAAAAGTTTCATTGTAAATTCTATGATAGGCCTAATTTAAACCAAATAATTTATGTTTTCAATTATTTAAGCATTATAAAATTCAGTGGGCCTAACGCTGGATGTAAATGTAAAACAACAAAAGCAAACTATGCTAATACTATCGCGAGATTAATGCGTATTTTGGTAAGCATAGCTCAGGATGGTTCACACAAGGTGACAAATCCGTCGAAATGCTGTATAAATATACTGCAATTATTTAAATACTTTTCACACGAACTTACAAATATCTTAATAATTAGTTAATTATTAATTAATTAATAGATTGATATAAACATTGTGACCTATAAGATAGTATAATACATACTCCAAGTATCGAAATGCACACCATCGTGTCGGGATTCAATATTTCGATATTAATTGTGTCATTCGATATTAAAATATCATTCGATATTAATTATGTCATCATAGGACATTGTATATGTCATCATATGATGACATAATTAATGTCGAAATATGGAATCCCGACACGATGGCGTGTATTTCGATACTTGGAGTATGTATTATACTATCTTATCTGAGATTAATCAGTGGACCTTTAATATATAGGCATATTTTAATTAATAAATACAAGGATCCTGCAACGATTTTTTTCAGGTCAGAAATAGGCATCAACCNAACCTGTCTCTTATACACATCTAGATGTGTATAAGAGACAGGTTTGGGTCCTGGTGGAGGCGAAGTTTCTTTTCTTCATTCTGATCAGAATTTTCTCCTCTGTTACGTTTATTATCTGCTATTTATTATATGTTTATCATCGCTATTTCCATGAACTGGCAAATACGAAAATTGCGATTGAAAAATTACTACTTTTTTATACCAATTTCTTACCTGAAAAATTTATTGCAGGATTCTTTTATTTATTAATTAAAATATATTAATAAATTGTACTTATAGGTCACAATTTCTATATCAATCTATTAATCAATTAGTAATTAACTAATTGAAGATATTAATTAAGATTATAATAATTAATAAACTCGTGAATTTCGTGTGAAAATAATTTAAATAATTGCAGTTTATTTATACTGCATTTCGACGGATTCGTCACCTTTTGTGAACCATCCTGAGCTCGGCTTACAAAAAATACGCGGTAATCGCGCGATAGTATTAGCATTTGCATGCATGAAAACACTTTGTCGATGCTTTACTTTTTGTTTTTTGCTTTTGTTTTGTTTTACATTTTCATCCAGCGTTAGGCCTAATGAATTGTTTAAATGCTTTAGTAGTTAAAAACATAAATTATGTGGATTAAATTCTAATAGAACTTACAATGAAACTTATAATTTATAAGATTATTTTTTGAAACAGAATAAAAATAGGTAACATTTTATTGAAAAAAAGAAAACAGATTTTACATCTATTTTGATTTAATATTATGCTTATTATTATTATTATTATTATTATTATTATTATTATTATTATTATTATTATTATTATTATTATTATTTTATAAAAAAACTGCCGTGTTTTGGCACTGCGGCAGTGCCGAAAGGAAATCGGAGCTTTTTTCGCCCTGCGGCAATATGCCGATAGAAAAATTAACAGCTTTTTTTCGCACTGTGGCAGTGCCGATATAAAACAGTAGCTTATTCGCACTGCGGCAGTGCCGATAGAAAAAACAACTTTTTGGCACTGCGGCAGTGCCGATAGAAAACAGCAGCTTTGTTTTTTTGCACTGCGGCAGTGCCAATAGCATCAGCCGACTGAGAAAGTCAGTTGTTTTTATGAAAGGGATGGTTCAAAGTTCGTGATAATTGGGATAATTGTAAAAGAAAAAACGAACATGCTAATACTTTTGTGAATAATTTGAGGGATACCGGCGTCAATATGGATGACAACACAGTTTGTGAAAGCAATAATACTGGGCCTAGGCTCCCCACCACGTCTGTGACAAGTTCAGCAGGTGACTGTACCGGCGGAGGAGAACGTGTTATCTCTACCGAGGATCCATGGAACGAAGATGACAACAGCGGCCTACGATTATTTGATAGTAATAATTTTAATGATACTTCACCAAAGGAAGTTACTAATGACGGTATACGTGAGATCACAAAAATGTCTAAAGATGTGAAAATTACACAAGAAAATGATAATAATCAAGAAATTAAAGCATCTCAGAATGTGAATTTGAACAGCAGAGTGTCAGATCTTGACAATAAATTTTTGGAAGCAAAGGACAACCTTGTTAACACAGATGGACCTAGTACATCAAACGAGTGTGCAACGAACAGTATTTTAAATCCTGATGAACACATAACTACTGCTAACCCTAAACCTAAACATACATCAGGCTTAGGCCTAGTACAGGGTGTAGACGGAAGCCAAGTTGCTTCAGAAACAAATAAAGAAAAAATGTTAGTTGCAGAGAATAGTGGAAATGCAGGTCTATCTAATAAAATGCCTTTTGGTTTGTTTTCTGCTAGCAGTAACACTAAAGTTTCAAGGGCTTGCACAGAAACCAAGAATGATGAACGCCAATCAGATGTTGACTCTGATTCAGATGAAGAGGAGAAATTTAAAGGGGAACGCATCATTGATTTAGGTGGCATTGAAATCCCAGAGATGTTGTCGCCAAAGTCCCGGATTGATTACATTAATGATATGCGAAAACAACTTGGTAACTTGATCACAAAAGGCCCTAGTATTGTTGCAACAAACCTTCTTCATGGTGTGAGTGAACCACCAATCGGAAGCCCTAAAGACAAACTAATGACAGATATTGATACATGGGAAGTCCTCACACCGTACAGCTCAAGTTCAATGGCTGATTTAATAAACCCAAGTGGGCAAACATTACACGGTACGATAACAAGGGAAGGGGAAATGATTTCTTTTGTAGCTGATGATATTATGGAGAAAATACGCCAAAGTGCGAGCCCTATGGCATCATCAAGGGGTAAGATCAGATATCTTGAGAATAGCTTGGTGTCTGCATGCTACCCGTATGGAAATTAACCAAAATGATTTGATTAAGTAAAATATCCCTACAGAGTGAATACTGAGGCAGGTAGCCGAGGCAAATCCTTTGTTGCAGATTAGGCAAGACTTTTTATACCTTGTTTCGTGAACTTATTTTTTTTAAGATCGTCAAAGGAGTGCAGAAAAAAAAAGGGTTTGCCAAAAACATTCAGACGGAGGAGGAAATAAAATTCTATTGTTGAATGTAAACAGTGTAGTAATGAGATGGTTATAAATGATTTAAATTTATATAATTTTATTAGGAAGAAATATACTGGCTTATTTTTGGAGATTTCAAGGCAGCAACGTGCGTAATAACAGTAAAGAAAAAAACATTTCCATTTTTCTGTTGTGGGCGGTGGGTTCGCGAAACAAGGTTTGAAAAAGTATTGCATTACATTGGAACTGCAGTACTGTACATGTCAAAGTTTATAGCAGAAAGTTAAAAGTGAAGTTTACACAAATCAACATTCTATATGGCATCAGCTTTTGATTTATTATAGTTTTGTTAAAAATGTGTGTTGCTAGCTTTTGCAGTATTTCTTGGTTTAATGCATTTTGTTTTGTCATACTGTAGTTATTAGAGTCTCTCACAGTAATTTTTATTTTTTTTTTGTTGTTAGATTTGTAAGTGAGTCATTAGAGATTATTCCTCCCAGTTTTTACTATTTGGTCCAAATTGCTAAACTCTGGCCTGGCTTAATGTTTGTATTAACCTAATGTATGTATAAGCATGATAGATCATGATTCCAAGTGAACCATTGGTGTTTTAAGCAAGCTTTACAGTATGTCACTGTTGCAGCCCCACTCAACTGACCTCAAATAGTTGCTGGTAGCGCTTATACTTTCACCCTTAACTACAAGCAACTACTGTATAAGCATGTAGGTAAAACTAGTTGCGACAGAGCACTTAAATCACTTCCGATTGTAGATGATCTACTACAGGTAATTGCCATGCAACGGTACCGTAATTTGATAAACATAAACCCTACAGTACAGTCATTTATGACACAGTTAATAGACTAGAATTACTAGGTTGATTACTACTTCATTCATGGATTTATTCAATATTCAATATACAAAATTCAGGCAAAAAAAGTTAAAATTACAATTATGTCATAAAAATAACAAAATTACCATAAAAAATGAGTAAGTGAATAAATAAATAACGGGGGAACAGAAGGCAGTATAATGTATTGTAGACGAATCTAAATTGCACATTATTTACATTGCCCTGGTTGGGGTCATTAAAACAGTACATTAAAAAGCGAAATTACACGATTACAGGTAAAAACGAGTAAAAAGAGATGTAAACTAAATTGATCACATCAACATTAAATCAAATTTAAACATGGATATATCAAAAAATTAGACAGTACATTAAATCAAATTACAAGACAGAAACTCAAATGATCACATCAACACCAAGTCTTATTCCGATATCCCTCAACCAGAGTGGACATAAAAATTGATTGGATCATTATTGATCAAAATTTACAAATGTATAAATAATGTTACTTGTTCAAAAGTTTAACAAAGTAAGGTATCGGGCTTCTTCGGAACCGTTCTGTTTTCGAGCATAAAGTGGAGTGATCCTTTGAGTTTCTAAGATTGTATTTAACTAACTCGTGCCTTTGTTTGGGTAGCCAGGTTTGAAATATTGGGTGATGGGCAAGCTTCTGTGCAAATTTGAGACATAAGCTTTCTCTGTGTTTACATAATTTTTCTATATTCAACAGTGAAAGTGCTTGATCATAATGATCATATTGGTTTCCCAAAATAATCCTGAAGGCTCGTTTTTGGACGTTTTCAAGCATAGAGCTCAATTCAAGAGTGAGACCCGCATTCCACACAGGGACACCATATTCTAAGAGAGATCTTACATATCCTTTATAAACTATAATCAGTTCTTCCCAGGACAGGTGGAATTTTTTTAGTAGTTTCAACATGAAAAGCTTCCCATTAGCTCTTTTAACTAAGTCAGATATATGTGAATTCCATTTAAGATCGTTAGAGATAATGATACCTAGTACTTTAATTATTTGAACTTCTTGGAGTGAAACATTGTTAATAGTAATATTTGGTATTAAGGGGGGTGTTTTCATGAAACACACTTGCATATGGGCACACTTATTCACGTTAAGAGACAAGCCATTGTTAGCTGACCAGTTTTCCAGGACGTCAACCAATTGTTGAGCATTGTTTGTTGGGTTCCTACCAATAGAATTAATTATCAATGTCATGTCATCAACATATTTAAGAACCAAATGTTGTTGATTGTTAAGATTAGTTAAGGCATCATTTATCTGGACCATGAAGCATAATGGGCCTAATTTTGTCCCTTGTGGGACACCCCCATTTAACAATTTTGGTTCAGATAAGGTGCCTTTGTATCTCACTGATTGGCTTCTATTGTTTAAGAAATCCCCAATCCAAGGGAGCAGAAAGGCATTAACATTTAGATCAATGAGTTTACGCATCAATATGTTATGGTTTAAGATATCAAAGGCCTTTGAAAAATCTGTAATAACAACAGAACTGTGAGCTTTAGCATTGTCTGAGTGACTGCATAAATTGTTAATTAACTTGATGAGATAATGACAGGTGGACATGCCACTTCTATTTCCAAACTGGTTTTCATCGATCTTGTCTTTGATGTCGTTAAGAAGCCAGTTCGAAATAAAGTGTTCAGCTACTTTGGAAAAATGATCAGTTAATGATATTGGTCTAAGTTTGTTCCAAGTGGCTGGTGAAGATTTGGGTATTGGTACAACAACAGCTTTTTTCCATTGGTTTGGAACTTTGCCTTCTTTAAAGGAGGAGTTAAGAATTTCAGTGAGAGGGGTAGAAAGTTCACAGGCAAACTCGCGAATAATGCGAGCGGGAAGACCATCAGGACCTGATGCTTTAGTTTGATTTATGTGTTTTAGACAGTTGAAGACCTCAAACTCTTCTATTTGCGGTAGCGGCCTCTTAGACGGTAGATATGCTGGTAGAGATTTGGTGTTGAGTGGTTCTACGTTAAAGGAAGTCGCAACAAATGCATCATTGATAGCATTAGCTACTGCTAAGTAATCCTCAGGATCCACATCCGGAGGGGGGTTGATAGTAGTTTGGTCAGACTTTTTATTAGTCATAATTTTGATCTCACGATACCATTTTGCAGGATTTGTAGTTCTCAAATTTCTAATGCGCTCATGGTAAAATTGGAACTTGGATTTTTGCGACATTATATTAATTTGGTTTCGAACATCTTTCCATCGTGGGTTATTGTTGGCATGCAATTTTTGTCTTTTCTTGATTAATGATTTAATAGTACTGTTCATCCACGGTTTGTCGTTGACATGGCTTTTGACCAATTTGGATGGAAAAAAGTGATCTATCGCTTGTTTTAGTTGATGATAGAAGGCATCACACTTTGCTTGGGAGCAGTTGGCATTATTTATTTCAGTCCATTTGTGTGTGGTGATCCAGTGTCCAAAGCTATTAATTGCCGATTCTTTCATAGGTCTGACCAACCTAGATCGTGTGCTGTTAGCTTTTTTTATTAGTTTAGATTGCCATAAAATTCCATTGTGATCACTCATTCCTAGAGGTGCAATTATTTGAGGTGAGTTATATTCCTTGTGGATGTTTGTGAAAATTTTGTCAAGTATAGCATTACCACGAGTAGCATGATTGACAACTTGGACCATTGATTTACACTTGATTTGGGTGACATCTATCCGGTTAAAATCCCCTGCGATAACGATGCCAGCAAAGGGGTAAGCAGATTGGATGAAGTCCACAGATTCGACTAGGCTAGTAATAAAATCCTCAGAAGTGCAATAATTCAAAAAAAAAAAAAAAAAAAAAGTTTTTCTTTATTTTCATTACAGTACACCTGCCTCTGCCTTGAAATGTTTTCCAATTATATGACAAAAGCATTTAACCCTCCGATTACTACAGTACACTGTTCTGTTTCATTCACCAATGGAATTTTGTCGTCCTAATGTTTTTGGCAAAACTGTTTGCTAAATAAGAGAAGGCAAAATTTTATTTTATTTTTTTCTGCGTTCCTCTGACGATCTTTAAAAACAAAATAAGTTCGCAAAACAAGGTATAAAAAAGGATCGCCTAAAAGATATTTGTAGTTTTATTTTGAAAGCATTGCATAGGTTTTTCCATGCAATATGCATCAGTTTTTGCTATTGGAATCCCTACTGTATGTAAATTTTTAAACTTTGCTCAGGTATAATATTTAGCCAACATACATTTTTTACTTATTTTTAGGTTCACCAGCAAGCTCTGTGACAGCTTCTGCCCCAGACACTCCTCTGTTGCCATCACGGGCAGAGTCATTCTCAAGGACTGCTATTCCACCAATCGACCCAGCTGTAATCACAGACATTGAGAAGCACTGTGTAAAAGTAGCAGACAGCCTAGACTTAATGCTAGGAAACCTGACTGGTAGTATACACAATGTGAGTTAACTGTAATGGTGGTGGTGGTGACATGCAAGAGTAGGGTTCTGTACAGATTGTTAATTATTATTATTACTATTATTATTATTATTATTATTATTATTATTATTATTATTTTCATTACTGTATGTTATTGATATAACAATAATTATTATTGTCTATTTATTATTATTTTATTTATTACATAATAATTGATAACAATAATGCATATTAAATGATAATATATGATAATTAAATATCTATTTTAATACCGGTAATTATAATTAAGATAATGGTAGTTATTGTTAGTGTTATTTTTTGTAATAATTACTGCATAAAATAAATTTTTTCTATTGCATATTTTAAAGACTTTTTTTTTTATGAAAGTCTTTAATGTCTGAAACTAATACTGTATACGTATTATTGTTGCTAGGAAAATATCTTGTATTCCCAAATTTTTATTTAAAGATTCTTACTGTAGTAAGATGTCATCACAAACTGAGTCTTGTGGTATTTTAATGTCTATAGTATCTTGAATCATGTCCCTGTACGTTGAGAACAATGCATATAATTTTGAAATGTCTGAAAAAATAGTAAATAATCCCTGAAGATAAACAACTGATACATTTTCTTTAAGTTTTCCTTGTCAATTCTAAAAAAAAAAAAATAAAAAAAAAACAAACCTTAATCTATGTATATCAACTCAGAATCTTTGTTATTGTAAAGGTGTTAAAACTTAACAGAAACTCTAAACACAAATTTTTGCCATACTATAATTTCGTATATTAATTTCTTGATATGACATTAACCTCTAGCATACAACACAACTCACAAATTAATACAGTAAGCAGCTATGTATTGCATCTTTTAAACCTGAAGTACTCTGTTAAATAAAATCATTGAATTATAAGAATCGATAATATTATGTGTTTGATTGCACAAGCCTTTGTTGATAGTAATGATTGCATTTATCTTAATACTGTAATACCCTATGATAATGTATTAATTGATGCTTTATTCTTTAGATGTCTGCAATTACTGTTGGCCACATTCAGACTTACAAACATGCAGCTGATAAAGTCGGCTTTACAGTAGATCAAAGTGTCAAGGTAAGTCCACTGAAGCATTAATGACTAAAAGAATTATCAAAGGAACAATACAATATTAATCTATGCTTAGTCCAGGATAAAGGAAACCAGAAGATCGTTCCTTCACAGGTGGGTAAACAATATTTTCAATGACATGGATTTAATATTGTTTAACTTTT
Source organism: Anneissia japonica (assembly GCF_011630105.1). NCBI lineage: Eukaryota > Metazoa > Echinodermata > Crinoidea > Comatulida > Comatulidae > Anneissia > Anneissia japonica. The sequence goes on along the minus strand of NW_022728898.1, from coordinate 151,509 downwards.
CTTGTTGGTAACTATAGGCTATGTATTCTTTGATGGCAAAATGTGAACAGCTGAATAAGATGATGGAGCCAGTTCAAGATCTTGCCCAGCAAATGTATCCTTATTTTTAATAATTTTTTTAAATGAGTTGTTTTATGTATTACAGTGACATAAACAGGGTGTGCAAAAATGCGTTCTCTCTCTCCTCCCCTCCCCACTTCCCCAGCAGCAGCCAAAAAAATAAGAGATTAAAAATTTATAAAACTGCCAGGTTTTATGACCCTTGGGACGTATGGTAGGTAGAGGAACACTATCCCTTCCTCTCTAGGAACATATTGGTGGTGGCAACCGTTATTACGATTATGATAATGATAATTATAATGCATTAAACTGTGACAATTTATAGTTCAAAGGCGTAGAAATTTACTGGGATTCATAATCCATACATGATTGTCTAGAGCTGCGAATGTGTTCTGTACAGTCAATGTTTGATCCGTTGACCAATTTTCAGCTTTGTCTAGACTATCAACTTTTATTTGATGAAAAAATCTGTTGCATGCCCATATAATATAGTCATGGTGTGCCTATATATAGTCATGATGTGCCTATATATAGTCATGATGTGATGTCATTGTCAAATGTTTTTTTTTTTTTTTTCAAATAAAATTTGGTAGTCCTAACAGGGCTTTATAATAGGGAACTTTCGATTTGTGCGACGAAGCGACGCTGGAATGGAATCACTCATGCGTTACCGTCCTACCTAGCGTCCTACGTTCTCTGCGTACGTGGATTTGGCCAAATTGCGTTCCAGAACCTATTCGATGAGGTGACCTTAATGTTCTCGCATGCACAGATGACATTTAGTGACGTCGTTAGTTCTACGTCCTACCATAGTCGTGCAATCGAAAGCTCACTAATATGCCTTGGCATCAACCACATTGTTCCGCTATTAGCATTTAGTGTCACCCAGCTATTACCGTATTTAGAACTGCCCTTTTCCCTACTTTTAATTTTTAAATATTATAATACATGAGTGTTTTGATCTTAACTCTGGAATTAGCAAAGGAATTAAGAGATTACTGGATGAATTAGAGTCGAAGTGCAAATGATTCCTGAGATTTTGCAGTAGCACTATAAGCAAACAGTAAGAGATTTGACCATATTAAACAGTACAGTACTTGTATTAATAAGGGATTAAGATCATTCTTACTGAAGTCAAAGGCAATTTAAAGGGAGCGTGAATTCTCAACAAATTGTAAACACAGATAGTTTTGCCATAGTGTTTGGATATCAACAAGGTGATAATGATATTTTTTATGGACTCTTTCATACTGAAATTGCAAGTGGATAGAATGCATGCAGTTGCACCATATAAGCAAACAGGTTATGTAGATGTTGATGCTTTAAAGGAACATGCATTTGGAAAACAGGGATGAAACAGGATTCATGCCCCATGTCCCGCTCTACCCATCAACAGGGGTCCCAAGCTGCAAGAATTCACTTCTGGGAGATCTACATTAGTTTTAGCTTTCATACTGTAACACATCTAATTTTATGTTGCTGCACATGCTGATACCCATCAGCACTGAATTCTGTGAGACAATTAATAATGAAGTAGTATTCATTCAAGTATTATTGGATTGGTTATTTTCTGTGAGATCTTGCTTGTTTGTGGGAGATTCCCGTAACCTGTGTGAGACTTGGGACCCCAGCATTAATGGTGTAAGTACTTCATTAGCAATGGGATTATAATCCGAGCAAGCATACTTTCAACAAGGGAGGATCGACCTACCTTTCAATCGGTTGTGGAATGACCACCTTATCTTAGAAAAGGAAAATAATAATTGAGATAATTATCACTGAACAAAATATAATATATAACTGCATCTATATAAAAATATGTGTCTAAAGTGCTCAGAAATGGAATCTAATAGTATTCAAATTGGTTTGAGGTGAAGTAGTAAATATACTTCATGAAGTGTTGGATAATTCGGACGTGAAGTTCTCTTGACGTGAAGTAAAACTCACTGCTTTACCAAAATACAACCATGTTGAATTGTTTTACTGTATCTCATAAATATTAAACCACAAACCATCCATCTACATTAGTCATTTCAATCCGTGAGGGTAAAATTATGCAGATTAAGCTTAAGCTTTACATATAGGCGAAGGTGCAGTATTCGATTGTGTAGGCCTAAAAATGGTACGCACAGGGAAGTAGTGACGACCACAACGCATCCTTTCATATTATATGAGGTATAGTAATATCGAATAGTACTACATAATTTTAAAACATTAGCTCTCCCCCAGCCCCAAATGTAACTCATCTTGTTACTGAACCAGTAACAATTTCGGTCTCAGTCCGCACCTGCTCGCAATGTCATGTAATTACATCGCTGGAAGTATTGTGAAATCTACATTCACCATGGTTATGAAATTTATGTAGTAGTAATAATTGTAAAAATAGTAATATATTGAAAATATAATTAAACAATATGGAAAATTATTAGTAGAATTTTATTATTTTGCACCTATATTTGATTTGCTTATCTGTCTATGTATTTATCTGTTCGTTTGACTGTCTATCCACCCATGCATTTATCTATACAATGTGTTTTGTAATGTAATGTTAATATATCCAGTATAGGAATGACAACCATCTCCTTAACTTAATATCCACTAAAGTGTTTCAGTTACAGCAAAAATTACTTGAAGGCACAACACTTAACAAGCAGTTGAACTCTCTAAAGGGGACACCTTCACGACCAAAAAAAGTTTCTCTTAGGGGTGACCCAACGGGGGTTCTAGTACTGTACGGTATGTAACACATGCTGCCTTGGAATTTTCCACATAATTTACATACTTGGTTTTCACGCATCGTTTACTTTATATTTTTACTTTTTCCTGCTGTTACAAATACACACACACACACACACACACACACAAATCCAACTATTCAATACTAGTAAGCATAAATCTTTATTACAGTTGTAACTTTCATTCAAAACAAATGCATAGGAAACCTCACCTGAGCTCAAACCAATCTGTTTACTTTGCTTATTGGTCAATGAGTGAACAACCAAAACGAATACTATATAGCAACTATCTTAAGAAATATACCACATTTCAGTGGTTCATAATACTATCACCTAGACATACACATTTTATTTTATTTATGTTTTGATGAGTTACCGGTAATCAACTTAATAAACATTTACATCTAAAGTTGTGCGTATGTACTTTATTTATTTTTTATTTATTTATTCTTTAATCTGGGTTTACCGCTTCATTAACATGCTACTGTTCTCACAGAGAGCCCATAAGACATTGAAATAACAAGAGAACGACACAGAATATAAAAAAATCATCAATGTCATCGGTAAAAGAATGATGGAAAAGAATTACCTATCCCTCGCATTACAACTTTGATTTTACCTCAACAAGTATAGTTATTACAAATTCGACACGATATAAGATTGATTGTAACTGGTCATCTAAAACTGGTCGATAAATTAAAATATATAAAATATGTCAAGAACTATACAAGAGGAACATTTAAAGTACTTTAAAAAGTTCACTTGATATTCATTAAGTTAATAAAATAATTAAAAGCATAGTTTAAAAAAAAATTGTATTAAAATTAAATAAATTAGTTTTTTAAATGGTGAAATTGTTATACAGTACATAGTGGGTGCCTATTTGGTTATATCAAAAAAATCTATTACATGTGAAACAAACTTTAACCATACAGTACAATATATCATGCTTAGTAACAAAGTACGATAGTCTTTATGGCTTTTTATATAAAACTAACGATTTTTGTGAGGTGTTATATTCGTTATTTTTTTGGGTGCAATGGGTTTCGACTACTTCTCTGATATCGTTATTTGCCATATTATCACACTCTAGATCACGCAGCTTTATATGGTCATTGTCGGCAGCCATTCGCCCATTTGCCTCGTGACAGTTTTTGTTCATTATAATGTTGATTTCAACATTGTGTATGTATAAACTAGGCTGTGTTTGCAACTGATTCAAACGTTTTGTTTTTCTAAGAATATTTTCAAACAAATCTCGTTTTCGGCGATCATTCACTGCTTTCTTGAATCGATTTGACCTTCCATATTCAACATCACGGGGAAACTCTGGAGCAATCGACTGCACAGGTTCATCGCACTGGGGTATGATAGGCTGTGGAGCACTCTTCTCTCCTTCTGTCATTAATATATTGACGAATGGATTAATTGCACTAGGATAACTTGTGCTTTGGTGGCTTCTGTCAATAGATTGATCAGAATATTTCAGTTGTGCCTCGTATTGGACTAGGTTTGTATCCGGTGAAGATGGTATTCTTGAAGCATCTATGCCATATCCTGGCGGTTTCACACGAGTAGGAGACGACAAATAGAATGCAATAATACATAGGCCCAGAATAATTGTCATCGATACTAATCCAACCACTATTAACGTAGTAATGATCCATTGGTGTTCCCCACCTTCTGCACCGTCTTCTTCGTCTTGCGTAACTGAAATTATAGTGAATTGTTTCAGTAACATAAAAAAAAATGGGAAAAAATATTGGAAATAATAGGAAATGGCTTATGCAATTTATGTTGGTATGGGGTAAGTGGTGTTAGAAACTATTTCATTTCATTTATATCTTCAAATTCAGTAAAATATACACACAAGACAAACAAGACAAAACGACAATACCCCTGTCGGTAAAACAGAACACAAAATTTATTGCTGTAAACTGTTTTTCCCATATTATATTACCCTATACATAAAGGAAGGCCTAAGGCCAAAAAAACGAAGACCCCCAATTTTTACTCTATGCAAATATTTCAAAATCCAAATAAAACCATTGTCAAGTTTGCAATTCTTTATTTACACGGGAATATTATAAAATTAAAGTAAAATAACCAAGAGTCTTCGTTTTATAGAAACTTAAAATCTAAAATCCTCTTAGCTTAGTATTCAAAGTGAGCAATTAAAATATTAAAATTTTGTTTCATTTATTATCAACATACCAAGCGTAGGTTTGCAATACGTAGTCCTATTTGATTTGAAAAGCTAATGAAACAAATACCATGTCTTATTCAATTGCAAACTAATAAAAAATAAAGTACAAGTTTACTTACATTCAGGTGTTGTTATTTCGTGGCTTTGTGCAAATTGATTGCAAGCATATCCAAGAAGCAGTCCTAACAATTGTTTGATATGAAGCTGGAATATAGTCATTGCACTGTAATTCACGTCACTCTTTCCTTGTTTCTCAAATTCTGTAGAAGCTATACAAGTAATTGGCACATAACAGTTCGTATTCTACTGATTCAATCTTCATTTTGCTGATTATTTATATAGCTAAGATGGAAAGTCTTGGTGATCATGACCTTATTTCACGTTTCATGTGTCGAACTCTAAAATTCTACATCAAAGGGATCAGTAAAGAAAGGTCGTTCTTAATCTAATTTTGTTGTATATATATATTTTTGTTTATAACAAATTAATTATAAAATTAGGTTCCTTGAACTTACAGAAATGTATACAAAAAATAGCACAATGGTGAATTTTGCTTTTGGGAGGACACGTGACTATTTTCTTTGTACGAAATATTCAAGGCTACTACAGAAACAGAACCCAAATGAGTGATCATTATTCTCGTTCATGAACCAAAACAGAGCCCAACACAGTAAATCCTTCTTTTCTAATGAACCATGAACTTGGGGAATCCTGATAGCTATTCCTGATTTTAATCAATATCCTCGTCGTCATCGTCATCAACGTCACCATTTTCATTATCGTGATAATAATAATAAAACAGCAGAAAATGAAAAACAAATTAAACTTAGCCGTAAAACACTGTATCCATAAAATAACCACAAATGGGCAGGAACCAGCATTACCTGCAGTGGCGGCGCCAGTGTCTAAAATCTGAGGGTGGAAAGCTAAGTGAGGGGAAAGTTGAAATTCTAGGTCGGGGAAATATGCTTGGGTGGCCAAAAGTGGGCGTGGTAAAAAGCTCTTGACGAATTGTGGTTTGTCTTCTTTTTTTCGGTGGTGGGGTGGGGGTGACTGGTTGAAGG
>NW_022728898.1:140040-145388 GCF_011630105.1 Anneissia japonica | reverse complement strand
ATCAGCACATTGAATCATTTCAGCATCATCATCATTGTTTTTGTTGTCATCAACATCATCACCATCAACATTATCATCATCACCATCTCATCATTATCATCATCCTCAACATCATCCTCATATAGTCCATTTCCTGTCTCTTATACACATCATACGTAGTCCTATTTGATTTGAAAAGCTAATGAAACAAATACCATGTCTTATTCAATTGCAAACTAATAAAAAATAAAGTACAAGTTTACTTACATTCAGGTGTTGTTATTTCGTGGCTTTGTGCAAATTGATTGCAAGCATATCCAAGAAGCAGTCCTAACAATTGTTTGATATGAAGGTGGAATATAGTCATTGCACTGTAATTCACGTCACTCTTTCCTTGTTTCTCAAATTCTGTAGAAGCTATACAAGTAATTGGCACATAACAGTTCGTATTCTACTGATTCAATCTTCATTTTGCTGATTATTTATATAGCTAAGATGGAAAGTCTTGGTGATCATGACCTTATTTCACGTTTCATGTGTCGAACTCTAAAATTCTACATCAAAGGGATCAGTAAAGAAAGGTCGTTCTTAATCTAATTTTGTTGTATATATATATTTTTGTTTATAACAAATTAATTATAAAATTAGGTTCCTTGAACTTACAGAAATGTATACTATGTGCTGTCTCTTATACACATCTAGATGTGTATAAGAGACAAATTTAATAGTGAGCAAACGTTTTCGGTTATCAACCTTTGTCAAGCTGAATAATATATATATATATATATATCAGTCGATCGATCCCTGTCCTATGTATTTTACAGAAAAATAATACCATTATACACTGTTTGGATCTGCGTGTCAATGAAAAACAACCTATTTTCCCCTCACGTTTTCGATAATTTCAATTCAAATCCTATAGCTTTTCGTTAATATATAAACTCTTTATACGAAAATTTACACAGCGTTTTTTTAGTATTTATTTTAATTAACTAAGGACATAAGTGCATAAAAAAAACAACAGTTATTGTAGATAAATATACGGTATTAAATATAGAGGGTGGGTAGAGAATGAATTGGCAACAAATAGAAAAGAATATAGAAGTGTATGATAAACAGTATATACGGTCGTATATATTTGTTCATGTGATAGACCTACATCATGTCCTTTTTTGTATTTTTTTTACCCTATTCGCTAGAAAATTATTACTTACTTTATCATATTGATATAGGCATATAGTTCTAATATCATAATGATTTTAATAAGGAATAATTATAATACACTTCATAAATAAGAAAAACACCACAATGCTGTACCAAGAGTGGCTTAGTTGAATTTTTTTAGGAAACCATGTACACTTGATAAGACCATAGAGGCAAGGTCAACCTTTGCTGTCAGACACGAGCACCTTAATAGGACACGATTAATGACCACTGGTACAAATTTTTATTCCCATCTTGGCCACCACTGAGCTTGTAAATTGTCTAATGGTAGATACAAAAATTGTTTATCATTTACACACTTCTCTATTCTTTTCTATTTGTTGCCAATTCATTCCCTACCCACCCTCTATATTTAATATGTTTATCTACAGTAACTGTTGTAATGTCTTCTGTTGCCTTTTTTATGCACTTGATATCCCACTTAACTACCATAGTAAATTAAAATATATACTAACAAATATTGGCGCTGTGTAAATTTCGTATAAAGAGGTTATATATTTATGAAATACTATATGATTTAAATTCAAATTATCGAAAGCGTGAGGGAAACATAGGTCGCTAATTTGAAACTTAGGTCCGTGCAGTGACTTTTCATTTTATCTTGTATTATTTAATTATTCGATCGCCTGACTATATGATGAATTTTATTATTATTATTATTATTATTATTATTATTATTATTATTATTATTATTATATATATATATGTGTGTATATATATATATGTATATACATTATATACACTATACTATATATATTATTATATATATACTTTTATAATACTATATATATACATATATAATATATATATATATAATAATAATAATAATAATAATAAAATTCATCATATAGTCAGGCGATCGAAGAGATATATATATTCTAGCAATAGTTGTGGACTAGTGCATGGGTTGTCACTCAATAACAATTCGTATACCTTCCATAATCTAAATTTCTTTCTCCCGAGTTTCACATTTTTTTAACTTTACGATACGTTATGAAAAAATATCAAATAACCATGAAATAACAAGCCTTAAAACGAGGCTCCTTGAACTTTTTGGATTTTGTTTTGAAGGACATGTGATTTAAGAAACCTTCGGAAAGTTTCATTGTACTCCAAAATATCTAAGGATTACAGAAATAAAAACCCAAATACAAATGCTGTTTTCGTGGTCTAAGATTTTAACGATTTTAAAATATCTTAGAGGAAACCCGTTTTGTTAGTAAACATTCCTTTTATCTCTTAATTTATAACTTGGAGAATCCTTAGTGCTATTCTAGTATATGAAACTTATTATCAGGTGCTCGTTACCATCGTCATCGCCATTATCATCATTATAAATAATAATAATAATAATAATAATAATAATAATAATAATAATAATAATAATAATATCATCATCATCATCATCATCATCATCATCAACTGTACTGCAAATGAAATTCGTCATTACAGTAGCGTAATAACACACACACAGTTACCAAAGAAACACTGTTATATTTAAACTGGTTTAAATGAGCAGAAAATGTAATAAATATTCCACAGTTTATACAGCAAAATTGTTTTTATTAAACTTTTGCAATATATCTAATATATCAATTATCATCTATGTCTAAAAGATAATTATAAATCTGACGATGTGTAGACGACAATAAATTGGAAAGGTCTTTGCAGAATGTGATATCATCAGCAACAGGTACTGACAATAGTAGCAATTATTATTGTCTTAAGAATTATCATAAGAAATAAACCGGTTATGAAACAGGTATTCTTTGGCTTCAACGCATTTCTAATTTTATACACAAACATTTTTATAACACTAATCGGAAGTATCATTGATGAGTAAAACGAAGACAACGATTGTTACATTCACTAATATTAAATTGCGTATTATACTATTGTATAATGTAAATTAAAAGGCAAAATACTGACAAACAACAATGCTGTGACAAAAAAGCTGGATCTCTGTTGAGATACACATTTAATAAACAACAGTTAATTGTAATCGTAGATAAACAGCCAGTAAAGAAAAACAAGCTTTCAGGCAACACTCCTTGGTGATAATCAAAATACTATATGTCCACGTATGCTTCAGTATGTATAAAATCAGTATATAAAAAAGAAACAACATTATTCAGAAGGTGACTACTTCTTTGAATCATATATGTTATTAAAAAAAATCATCCGCTTCCTTTTTGTCATGCCTGCATCTACCTCTAGGGGCCACTATCCCGATTACCGCCTCTGAGCACCCGTTCGTCTGTGGCAAAGCAGATGTGTTTCCCGTTCCTTTGTTCGAGCCACCTAGTTAGAGGTTCGGGAACGCGACAGAGTGGAGATGGATGGATGACCCTTTAAGATCTTGCACTTATTTTGCCTGTTCTCTGTAGTTAAGTTGACAATTAATTGTATATTTAAGATTTTTAAAAAAAAGTAATTAAATAAATAAAAAGAGAATTTATATAAAATGAAATAACCTTTATAAATACAATAAATGAAATGCAGAAAAGACTGTTTCTATTTACAAGTGGAAATGGCACCACGAGCAGCTCTCTTAGATGGATATGTGCGCCTTACAAGATGCCATTATTATTAATATTACAGTATTATTAAAATTTTCTGGTGCACCTGCTTCAATCTATGATTCACAGTAGTCACCTTCTGAAGAGTGTTATTTCTTTTGTGTCTAATTTTACACACTCACACACACTATTATGCTATGGATATAATGATTTTGCTGTAGTGATGTTTATAAATGTTTATTATAGTAATTATGATATGATATGTTTAAATTGTCAATATTACCATCATAGACCTATATATAGAGAGGTTATATAAAATTCTAAGTAATATATTATTCAAATATAAAAGTATAAACTTTCATATAAAAATATATTATGGTTCTCTTATACGATACATCAAACCTCCTACTTACAGCATGAATTACAACATACTTTACATTTGGAATCTGTAGTGTATTGTACAATAGTACAAAGATCAACTGTACTCTAAACACATTTATAATATAATTTATAAAAAAGGCCTTTAAAAAAAGGCCTGTTTATACTTGCAACGATAACAATAACGATAAAAAGCTGAAAAGCAATTGTTCCTATGGAAAATAAAAGAAATAAGAGAAATTTCACACTAGCATGATTCGATAACGATTTGTCATGTATACGATAAAAAATAATTTCCCAAATCAAATCAAATGACGTAAATAATCATCATATGATTATGACGTCAATTGAATTGATTTGTCAAAATAAATTATGTTGTTAATGTATACCCAATAAATCGTTGTCAAACTGTCCTAGTGTACAAATTTCTTTTATTTATTTTATTTTCTATAATGAATAATTGCTTTTCAGCTTTTTATCATTATCGTTGCAAATTTGATCAGGCCTTTATATTTTGTTAAACTGTCTTGCTTTTTATTGCTGTCGAGCTTTAATGTGGAATGCATTTGTTCTGCTAAATTTTTACAAAGATTTTAGATGGGAGAGGAGATGCAATTTTACTGGATTAATACTGATTTCTGTCTTGTTCCTACTCAGAACCATCTATGAAAGAGTGAAAGCTTCCTCTATTGTCATATGAATGCTGAAAAATAAGTAAAAAAAACAAATTCATAATAATTAATGCCCATAATATTATTCCTATTTGACATAATATGAGAGAAATTATCTATAAACGCATGCAAATGCGTGCGAAGAATTTGATGCTATAATTAGATTTGAATTCCCAACAAAAGGCTTAATAGGCGAGCAGATTAGAGGTTATTTTGGGGTGGAGGTGGCAATGGAAGTACTACCGGCTAATTTTGATATTTTCTGAAAATATAGGTCTTGAGAGGTTCAGAACTCAAAATTACCCAAAAAACATGAGATACACTATTTTTTATAACAAACATTTCTTATTGAACAAAGTAACACATTGATGTATAATACAAGGTCATCACCATAAAAACTGAGTTGGGTTGCCTATGTTTTCCACACTCGCAAACTCCTTTTCTTCAATTAAAATTCATTTTCATAACTTTATAGCTTTACGATTTAGAGTTTATTTCTATCATATATTTATACATACATACACACACATATACATACATATATATATATATATATATTATATAAATCATCAAAGGT
>NW_022728898.1:138464-139906 GCF_011630105.1 Anneissia japonica | reverse complement strand
ATATATACCATAGGTGATAATAAAGTTCAAGAGAGCCTGCAGTAAATAAGTCCCAAAGGTATATTTAAATTATTGTGGTGTAAGTTTTCTTAATATAGGTTATCTAGTATATTTTAATCTGTTACATTTTCAGTATGAAATGACAATATTCTTTTTCACACCACAATTTCATAATAAGCATGTCTATAAATTTTAGGCTGACCATGATTCCTTTCTTCCTTCAAGAGGTAATGAATTCGAACGAGCTTTACACTGAGGCTTGATGCATGGTAGCAACATTTTTCCAATAAGCACTTTTCCATTTTTTTTGGTAGAGGGCGATAGCATTTTTAGAAACAATGCCATTATCTAACGTGAGGGTGCACGTCCATCTGCCAATCAGAGTATAGCGGGCGCACTTTTATGGTGACTTACAAACGAGAGATTCTCTTCTCTTTCATATACACTTTGCTTAAATTACAGTTCTATGAAGGCATTATTATAGACAAGAGTATCACATATTGTATTCCTAACACAATTTGAAATATTTTTACTCACATCGTAATCGTTTCCCGTGACAAAGTAAGGACGCATAAACTGTGATGCCTGCGTTGATATATTGGCACTCTGAAAGATTCATCATTCGTTTATGTCATCAATTCAATTTATTTCAATTCAGTTCTTTGACATATAAATGCATATAATAATGGGTTTAATGATATACAATGGCGACGCGGGGGGAGGGGGTCTAGGCAGGGCTACAGTCCCCCCCGTCGGGGAAGCCTTGCCACCCCCTCCCTCGTCGGGGAGGGAAACCACAATTGGTTGGGGAGGGAAAAAAAATCAAAAAAATTATATGTATTTTGTACATTATAATTAGACTCTAAAATCGATTAAATAAGCCTTTGAAACCCCTAAATTGTCATATTTTCGGGGTGCTACGTCCCTTGGACCACTTTCGAAAGGATCTTTAGCGACGCCCTACCACGCCCATTTTTTTCTCGTCAGGGACATTAGCCCCCCCCCCGCCCCATCGGGGACCTTAAATTAAAACAAATATTATTTCATATTACACCATCTAACATTACACATTGCCATGCCTAACATATCATATTTATTTTTCAGCTTCATGCACAAGGGACAATGATATATCAAACACTGCCTTCGAATCCCTCTTCAAAGTGGCAATTCCACCCAGCGGTTGCGCCAGAAAATTGCCGACAAAGGGTCCGACGTGTCCAACGGAGGGGTCCGAACCAAGGTGACGACAAAGCCTCGGTTGACGGCCCGTAATAAAAACCCTGTTAGGGTTCGTGGGGAGAGTTTTTATGGCTTAATTTTGTACTAAATGGGCTTATGGAACACAGTATTAGGGATTGGCAATCAAAAATAGCTCTATTTGGATAGGCAAATTATTATTTTTTTTTTACTTTTTGGTTCGACGACTTACAGTATTCGTTCGT
>NW_022728898.1:128487-137515 GCF_011630105.1 Anneissia japonica | reverse complement strand
GTACATCCTTGATATATGGCCTATATCAAGGACCAAAGTGCCCAAAGTGACGGCCAGAAAAAAACAGTGCAAAAAGATAGGAAAATATATGCAGTACTGCTGAGAAAAGCCAATAATAATATTCCGATATGTAATTTATGCAAACTGACGCACCGCTTCACAAGCAAGTGTTTCGTATTCTTCGAATAATGCTGAATTTGGATCTTGGAGACGTTCATCAAATGCTGCATCATTACCTCCATTCGAAAGAATCGTGAAGACCACCAAAAAGAGTTTCTTTTGAATCTGTCTCTTATACACATCTAGATGTGTATAAGAGACAGGTATTAAATAGTCAACATGTATAATTCTACACTACAATTTAGTAATATGAATATTTAATTATTTATATTGCATAAAAAAAAAAGAAATACCTTTACATTGCAGTTTATTTATATTTTTTATTAATCTGATTTAAATGTTAGCAATTAGTAAAATAAATAAACAGTAAACAATCTAGCAGAGTTTTAATATAATAATGTAGCCTAATTTATTGTTTTACCTTTAGTAGCTAGTGAGTCAGAATATATGGTAAGTGTGCCTGTATTCTCTAATCCTTCCGTCATAGCCATCAACAAATCTTCAGATCCGAAAGCTGTTTCGGATTGTAAACCTATTTCCAAATACACGACGATACTCCCATTTTCAAAGCGTAGGGCTCTGCAACTTCTTAAATCATTCGCAATGTCATTGTTCGCTATACTATTTTCCACCTAGAAATATAATATACTTGTTATTTTTAACTTGGATTTGATATTATATAAATTGATGTTATTAACTAGTGTCATTATATAATAAAGTAATAATAATAATAATAATAATAATAATAATAATAATAATAATAATAATAATAATAATAACTAGACTTACTATGTCTATTTGAACAACAGAACATAGGGCTTTTCCCCATTGCTTTAATGAGAAATGAAGTTAAAATTGCAACAAAAAGAAAAGTCGTTAAAAGGTATAAAGTAAAAAAAAAAACAAACAAAAAAACACGGAAAACCGTTCTTGATGTCATTGTTTGCTATACTATTTTCCACCTAGAAATATATTATACTTGTTATTTTTAACTTGGATTTGATATTATATAAATTGATATTATTAACTAGTGTCATTATGTAATAAAAAATTAATAATAATAATAATAAGTAGACTTACTATGTCTATTTGACAACAAAACGTAGGGCTTTTCCCCATTGCTTTAATGAGAAATGAAGGTGAAATTGCAACAAAAAGAAAAGTCGTTAAAAGGTATAAAGTCAAAAAAAAAAATAATAATAAAAAAACCACGGAAAACCAACATAATTTTAATGAAGTAAAAAAAAAACAAAAAAAAAAACGAAAACCAAGTTCACTGCGACGTTATTAGTGAGACTTCAACTATGGCTGCAATGGTAATAGCGAGGTACATCGTGACCCATTACCATTACGCGCTATATGGTCTGACCTTGCATAGAAACGTGCATTTTCAGTTCATAGAGATGCATATCACGGTAGTTTTGAGTTTAACCTAGCTGTAACTGGTTTAAGCGCTTTAGAAAACGCAAATTGCGTTTTAATAATTTAATCAACTGTCATCAAAAAATTTAAATGATCTACATATCCACACCCACAATCTTTTATAGAAAGTTACATTTACACTCATTGAAAACGTTTTATAGATATTCACGTCTGGGATCTCAAAACTTTGAATGACCCTCTAATGTACACTCGCCAACACAAAATGCTATCTTCATTGTAACTTGGTTAAACTTTCCCGAAAGTTTCATTCAGATCAGTTGATCTGTTTTCGAAATATGTTGTCTGGGATGTTTTCCTTTCAATGGTCCTCATATCTACACCCTACTCCAGATCGTCACAAAAAATTAATCATTTCATTACTCGATCTTGACAAACTGTTATACAAGGTTTAAATTATACCCATTGATTTTTTTAAAGGAGATAATTAAGTCTGGATCCTCAAAAATTGAAATGACCCTCCATTTACACCCTTGACAGATTCGTCGCCAGCACATAATAATTTCTTCATTGTAACTTGTTTAAGCTTTTTCCAAATTTTTCACTGCGATCAGTTGATCCGTTTTCGAAATATGTATTCAGGGACGTTTTCCTTTAACTGGTCCTTTGATCCACACCATACTGCGATCATCACAAAAATTTAATCATTTTTTTACAAGACCTTTACAAAGTATTATAGAATGATTCATTTTGACCCATTGGTTTTTTTTCTAAAGAGATATTTAGGTCTGGGTCCTGAAAAATGTACACCCTTCGAATATTTTCCTTGTAACTTGATTAAACTTTCCCGTAATTTTTATTCAGATCAACTGACTGGTTTTTGAAATATCTGGTGTAAGACTGTTTGACCTTAAATCATTTTAATTGGTCCTTACACGCACACCCCTCCGTTGATTGACACTAAATATTAGGAGGTACATCCTTGATATATGGCCTATATCAAGGACCAAAGTGCCCAAAGTGACGGCCAGAAAAAAACAGTGCAAAAAGATAGGAAAATATATGCAGTACTGCTGAGAAAAGCCAATAATAATATTCCGATATGTAATTTATGCAAACTGACGCACCGCTTCACAAGCAAGTGTTTCGTATTCTTCGAATAATGCTGAATTTGGATCTTGGAGACGTTCATCAAATGCTGCATCATTACCTCCATTCGAAAGAATCGTGAAGACCACCAAAAAGAGTTTCTTTTGAATACCTATAGATTAAAACCAAAAGTACTCGTTTACTACTCCTCTTAAAATCACTTAACATCAACAGGACTATCTTCCTATTTCAGAGTAATAAAAAATGAAAATTTCATGTTGCTAAGAATAAACATTAGTGGTGATGTAAATATAAGAATTGGTAAGGGATGCTAAATAATTAAGGAGACATGTTAACGTATCAATATATATTACACTTATTATAATACTGCAATTAACGATGATGATTATGATGAAAGTATTTGAGGATAATTTTAAAGATGATGAAGATGATAATGATGAAGGTGCTGATGACGATGAGGACATTTTAATATTAATAACCAACTAAAAGTTGTTGAACGATTAAATAAGCATTTCAAATACCTAAACTGCGCACCACATATATATAATTACATCTAACTTTTAAACTTCAGTTTATACAATATTGATTATATTTAAAAAAAATAATATTAGGCCTATTATATAGGCTTGAAGTCATAATCTTTTCAATGAATAACTCAATTCAAACGTACATTTTATCATCAGTTCAAAAGCATTTCAAAAAGATTATACGTTAGCCGGTGACATTAATGTATCCACCGCCAAAACTCATGACGTTTAACAACTCCAGGATTTACTAAGAGTAACCAGGACAATAATTATAAATAAATTACCCATTGGTTATTCAACATACCTTCAGTTGTTGACAATATCGTAGTGGATGCTTTAGTTGACCGTATATCTAAGGGGAAGAAATGAATGGAATGCAAGTGAAAATAAAAGCTATTTCAACATTGTAGTACTTTATTACTAAACACTCAGGTGGCAAAACTAATGTTACGATAACGGCGATAGTACCGCAATTGAGCAATTCACTAACTTCAGTATATCTAAGAATAGAGGTGAAAAAGTGACTGAAACATAAAATTGTTCAGGCGGAAATAAAACACATGAAGATGGTACAAAAATACAAAATAAATAAAACCAAACAGAATACAATATTCAAATACCAAAAATGATCTATGTTGCTGTATGTCTATAATAACTGGAAACTAGAGTTGGAAAGAAGGATCAAACAAAAGAAACGTGGTTCCAGAAATTGATAGAACTACATGTGACGTCATTTAGAGGTGAATTGAATAAAAAAATAGAAACAACTGCCAAAAAAAAGTTTAGGGCAGAATAAATCATTAAAAAAAAAGAGGAGAATGAGGATATAAGACAAAAAAAATATAAAATCGGTAATAACAAGTAATTAAAATTATATTAATTAATTTATTTTTTTTTGCTAAAAACAGTTTCAATTTTTGCTAAAATCGAAGCAAAGAACTCAAATCAACAGTGTTCACATATAAGTTTAACATAAGATAATGTAAAACGAACTCCGACAAAAAGTGTTACCTGTACAAGACATCATGTTTGAACTAATTTTTGCAGATGAACGAATAGTTTGAACGAAATTCAAAATATTCAAACACAAAGGCTGGTATAAAATTTCTGCATTGACTAGCTATAGTACAAGTAAAATTATGTTTGACAAACACACCTTCAGTTGTTGGAAACATCGACGTCGATAAAACCGTTGATATCACAACTAAAAAATCATTAAGACAGTTAGTGATGTAAGGGACTTTACAATAAATATATTTTATAAAAATGATAGCATAGATAACATATTTCATGTTAACTATGGCGGTAATAGAAACAATAATGTAATAATTCGTTTAAGTTTACATAATTTACCTTTGAGTTCAGATGCATGTGTTGGTAATAGATTATTAATCATCATCGTCGTCGTCGTCGTCAGCATCATCATCATCATCATCATCATCATCATCATCATCATCATCATCATCATTATTATTATTAATTATTATTATTAATATTATTATTATTATTATTATTATTATTATTATTATTATTATTACTCATTATAAAGAAGTACGCATTGTTAGCAGCTCTCAATAACAATCCATTGTCTTAATACATTACATGATCTTTCTTGACGTAGGTATCTTTGATTTTGCCATAATGCTTGTGAACCACTTTTATATCACCTACTACTGTTACGATAATAATTATGTAAATATTGATAAATCTTGAAGAACATTAACCAAGTTTAAAATATTGTAATAAAACACGATGACTTGCATTATTTGCTTTGAGTATGCTACCTTTTTTTAAAAAAAATGGCTGTGCTAATTTAATAATGTTCAACAAAACACACCTTCAGTTGTTGGCAAGATCGAAGTAGATAATTCAGTGGACATCGTATCTACAATCACAATAATAAAGGAAGAAAAATTGATTATGGTTTTATAGACAACCGTCATTATCGTCATCATTTTCATAATCATCGTCATAGTCATTGTCACCATGTTTTAGTTTTTATAATGGTTGTGCAAAAAAAAAAATAAAAAAATAAAAAAATAACTAAAAAAATAATGTTTGACAGAACACACCTTCAGTTGTTGGCAACATAGAAGTAGATAATTCAGTGGGCATCGTATCTACAATCACAAAAATAAATAAATATTCATTAATTATTTTTCGTCATCAGCATATTCATAATCATCGTCATAGTCATCGTCATCATCTTGAGTATGTCATTATTTTTTTCAAAATCATTGTGCAAATTCAATAATGTTTGATAGAACACACTTTAAGTTGTTGGCAAGATCGATTAGAACTCAGTGAACATTATATCTACAATCACAATAATATACAAATATTTATTAATTATGGTTTTATAGAAACAATGGTCGTAATATTCATCATTTTTATAATTAATCATTATTTTTATTATTATCAAAATTGCCATTACCATTATGACACTATTATTAATATTATTATTATTATTATTATTATTATTATTATTATTATTATTACCTTGTTACAACTATACAGAGTATTGTAATGGCCTTAAAGTATTACCTATACAATTACGAAACCATTAACAGCAGCACAACATGCGAATAAAATATTCTTTTGTTATTCTATGTAACTTTTTGTGATAAACAAATCGTTATTCCGTCAACATGTTCATCAGCAGGTCCTTCCTGTATTTGACTACTGAACTAAAATATACTTGTCTTATATTATTTGATTCACTATTAAAAATTATGTTCATAAAGCAAACAAGAAAAAAAAAGATTCCATACCTAATATGCACATTCCGTCAATCAACATGTAGCCATCTTGACAATTACATTCATAACTCCCCACAGTATTGGAACATTCTTGGTTTCCCGCACATGATTCGTCCACACACACACACACACACACACACACACACACACACACACACACACACACACACACACACACACACACACACACACACACACACACACACACACACACACACACACACACACACACACACACACACACACACACACACACACACACACACACACACACACACACACACACACACACACACACACACACACACACACACACACACACACACACACACACACACACACACACACACACACACACACACACACACACACACACACACACACACACACACACACACACACACACACACACACACACACACACACACACACACACACACACACACACACACACACACACACACACACACACACACACACACACACACACACACACACACATATATATATATATATATATATATATATATATAAATGTATATGTAGATTGTTACTATAATAAACCACCTACCTATGCAGACATCTGCCGATTGCTGAAATCCACTATTACAATCTGCACAGCTAAATGAACCGTCACTTACAAACAGACATCGTGTAAAATTATTTGCAAAACAGTCATGTGTTCCTTCATTACATGGATCAACGACTATGGAGAAAGGTACAGAAGTATAGCAGTTATTAACCGTTAGTGCATCTATACATAAAATAATTTTAACAAATTATAATATACAGTTATATGAGTTTACCTGGTGTAGTAACCATGACTTTTTGAGCAGAAACTACGCTGTCAGGTGGAAGCAAGTCATCAACCAGTCCGTCCATAAATGCATTCACCACTTCGTCCATTGTTAGATTGGAATTTACAGAAAGATCCACTCGGAATGTAACTTGCATCAAATCACCAGATATTGCATATCTATCCACACTAACGTCCTGGATGTATTTCCATATGGCCGTTGAGTTCAATAAATTTAATACCTAATAAATTAATATGGATACTCAAGTGTTACCAGTTGGCATTTGTGAACGCTCTATTGAATAGAAATAGGCCTATGTTGTTTTTGTATTATTAACAACAGATTACTCACATCATCTGCAAGAGCATTCCTCGTTGTTACCGAATCTAAGATGTCGGGCGCAAAAGAAACTGATGTACCTTTGATATCTGTAAAGTTCGCTATCAACGATCTCGATACAGCCGCTTTAAATAAATGATACAAATTATAAAATTTAAGCTTTTCATGTATTATCATTTAAAGTAAAACCACTATCAAGAGGACATCTTAAAGAACAATAGCATCTTAATAATAGGGGCGACCCTGAATATTACGAGGACACTACCTGAAAATACGAAAATATCGCTTGATTATAAAAGTTTGTTTTCTTATCTTGTCTTGTATAAAATGCTTAAGATAAGAGCATTCATATTGATCTCTGTTATTACTTCCGCCAAGGAGTATATATTTTTACTGCTGTCTGTCAGTAGCAAGATTACGGAAAAACCAAGACATTGAGTGGAATGGTACAGACACTTTCAATTTTTGGCAGAAAGGATCAAAGGATAAAGTCAATGTCACGGAAGTTCGATATTTTACTCTCCAGCTTGAAAGAAATAATAATAATAATAATAATAATAATAATAATAATATATATATATAAGTATATATATATTAAAATAATAATATATATAAGTATATATAAGTATATATAAGTATATATATATATATATATATATATATATATGCCTACATAGACGTAATATACGATACGATGTAGAGATATTTTCTAAGCCGTCCTGTGGTAATGCTTTGATATATAAATTCTGAACGTTAAAGAAAAATCTTCGAACGTGGAAAAAGTTGTCCCAACAGAAGACACATTTATTATATATTTTATTGACTTTCGTATATAAGCTTTTATAGTATTAATGCGAGGGAATCACCTACCTAAACATTGGTTGTTAAACATAACAAAATTAGGTGCACAGACACATTCGTATCCGCCTATTGTGTTGTCACATATCTTGTTTTCCTCATCAGGACAAGGTATGGAAATAGAACATTCATCAATGTCTAGGAGTAAAGTATACAAGAAAATAAAGCTGTATTTATGGAAAGCGAATATTGAGTTAGAAAGAGTGACAGAATAGTTGGAATATACCTTGAACGATGAATGAAATATATAAAAAATAAAGAGGAAGTAGATGTAGGCCTCTACATTTTATTCAGATGGATAGAGCATGTCTTTCCATAAAGATTATTTTATTAATTTGATTTATGACATACCGTTGCAAACATAGCCGTTACCGCTGTATCCACTCTTACAATGGCATGTATAATTTCCTTGTACATCCGTGCACACTGCGTCCTTAGAACACTCATCCGTGTTTAGTGAACATTCATCAATGTCTGGAATAATATAGTCACTTATTATCGTCATTCTAAATTCATATCTTGCATGTCAAAAATCAGTTTTATTATTATTACATTTAGCATCATCATCATCATCATCATCATCATCATCATCATCATCAACATCATCCTCATTATAATAATAATAATAATAATAATAATAATAATAATAATAATAATAATAAAGAGTGGTGGTGAATTATACATACTTTTGCATTTTCCAATTGTTGCACTTCCACCTGCCTCGTTGAAATAACCTTCATTGCATAAACATACATACGATCCATCGGTGTTAGAGCACATGGCATTTTCGTCACAGTCATTTTCAACCATACATTCATTGACGTCTATCGAAAGAATATTAAAACAATACGGGAGTTTTTAATATTGATTACGTTAGTACCGTGGATAGTGTACGTCATGACCTGTTTTTATTTAGATGTAGTCCAGGCTTACCTATATTCTTATTTATATTTTAACCCTCATCTGATTGTATGCACACTAACTTCATGATGTGCAAAATGAAATACTATACCAACAGTGTAAATACAACTACAGTACTCTAAACATATTATATTATGGCTATTTATTATTTTCTATAGGCCCACCTATGTATTCATTATTGTAATGGTTAAAGACATACTGTATATCATGAGCCAAA
>NW_022728898.1:73840-128244 GCF_011630105.1 Anneissia japonica | reverse complement strand
TATTTGAGCCTTTAAAATGAGCTTGGGATTTCTTTTTTTTTGGCATGGCTGTGTATCTTTAATGCTTATATATTTTCTTGTACCGTAGATGTTACTGATTGAACTGGATCTGTCTATTGTTCACATTTGTACTAACCGATGTAAACACTTGGCCAAGTGAAGAGAAGCATCTTGAAGGAATTAATTTACCTGTACAGGTTACGCCGTCTCCGTTGTGACCTTTGGTGCACTCACAGGTAAAGCCTCCCTGGGTGTCGTTACAATTAGCATGGGGGCTACAGTTATCGCTGCCTTCAGCACATTCATCAATATTGTCGCAGCCTAAGACACCACTACTTCTATAACCAGCTTGGCAATTGCATTGATAAGCTCCGATCGTGTTTGCACAGTTAGAATTTTTACCACAGATTTCAGAATCATCACACTCGACAATATCTATTAAAATCAATAATCCAACACTAGAATTCTATGGAAGCGTCAATATTCATTTGTTTTATATTTGATAATTTATTCAGAATTAGACATAATGGCTAGGAAACTGCCAGACAGTGAACTTAATCACTTTCTATTGGAAAACCATTTACAGGTCAAATAAAGTACATACCACAATGCTCTACATACACTAAGTCTCATTACGAGGCTTGGGGAGTAGGGTTGTTTTTGTAAGTGAGAATAAAATACTGTTACCAAGAAAGGAAATTAATCCAGGAGCTTGGGATTGGAAGGAAAGCAACATAACCACTAAGCATTTCTACTCTACGTTTTTAAAATCACGTGTCCTCCCCAGCAGAAACAGGTTAAGAAACAAAGACACGGTTAGGAACTGGGGCGGATCCAGAGATGTTCAAAGGGGGGGGGGGGGGGGGAGGGGGGAAGGTTGGGGGGGGGGGGGGGGCAAAGGGGCCGAAAGTGAGGCCGACCGAGATAACACTACCATAGGGGGTCTGGGGCATGCCCCCGCGAAGTTTTAGCGTTCTAGATGCCCGAAAATAACCTCTGAGGCGTTTTAGGCGATCACTTTTTTCTTTTTCTTTCTTTTCTTCCTTTTTATTTTTTTTAATTACCTCCTTTTTTTACCTTCCTAAATCCGCCAATGAGGAATGCGTTCTAAAAATGCGCGCTTTCACTGATTCGTTATAGGGTTGGCGTTCCTTGAGCATAGTACGGAACACCAAGGCCATGCCAGGAGAGGAGGACAACAAAAATCGTCTATAGTCATGCACTCCCACAGTCAACAATACCATGTACATTGGGACAAACCGAACTAATAGCCACTGTACCATCGTGGCATTCCATAGAAATCCACAAACACAATACTGTACATCAAGATATCGGATTTGTCATTAGCGATATTTGGCTGTCCATGTTTAACCGGACCTAGCTAAGCAGCCCCACCATTTTCCCGCCTCACTGGAACTATGCCTTTGGTTTTTGGTCGTTCCAATTCCCTTTCCCGCCCTACTGGAACTATGCCTTTGTTTTTGGTCTTTCCCATCCCCCTTTCCCGCCACTCTGGAACAGCTATGCCTTTGTTTTGGTCGTTCCCACCATTTCCCGCCGCTGGAACCATGACTTTGTTTGGGCGTTGCCACCCTTTGTCTCAGTGAACAATGGCTTTTGTTTTAGCCTTTTACTAGCAGCCTTCTCAATGGTCAGTTTATCCATCCAATCACCAACCAGCCTCTCTACCCAAACACATAAGTATTTCTCTGTCTGGAATTTCAACAGATATTATTCTCCTGAAGACGATTGAAGCAACTCCATCGAAACGTCGAGACTTTCTCGACTACAACAGTTCTTTTCAGAAATACCTACGTGATGTACCGCAAGCTTCAACATATATGTAAATAAATATTGTCTTTTAACAGGTATTTGAAACATTTTTTAAAATATCATTTAATAAACCATATAAAATTGAAGCATATTACCTGAACATGTTACGCCATCACCTTCAAAACCACTATCACATTGACATGCATAACCACCGGCGAAGTTAGTACAAGTTGCCATATCACTACATGGAGATGTAGAGCATTCGTTGATATCTGTTAAACACAAACATTATTACATACATATATTACAGCAGTCACTTATGTAACGCTTTTTTAATTATGGTCAGGGCGCATTGTTGTTTTATATTGTTCAGTGTAGCAGTGAATTTTTTACAGAGGCTCTCCAAAACCAGAAATAATTTGTCAATTAATAGGCCTATAAAGCAGGGCACTCACTGCGTCGTAAGGCCTCGGCTGACGAATCAACTCCGTTCCCAGTGAGCGCTAAACGACACGACGGCGTCGCATTTGGCCCTTTCGTAAACCCTTCGTGCCCAAAATTATGTAGTTTCTACGCATGTGCTAGAATTTCGCGTCGTCGTAAACTCGATCGAGTTTGTAAAGAAGGAACGTATTCATCCGAGCGAGTGTTTTCGATTTTGATGAACTTTTCGAGAGTTCTATATGCGAAACCGATATTGTCGTGATATTGTACAACACGAAAAACAAAGTTTAAAATCAATAATGAAAAATGAGAGATAACAACTACGCACGACTAGGTCTATTGGCCCACTATACTAATATTAGTAACTATAGTGGGCCTAGGTGGAAGTAGCCTAGCCTAGGCCTACTTAAGCTAGGTACTACAGGAACCATGCAGCTCTGGCTAGGGCAAAGCTTAAGCCCCTAGCTAGTTGTTCGATACTCTCTAAACTAGTTTTAGGACTTTTGATTTAGTTTACATTTGTGACTAGCAGTCATGGTACATGTCAAAGCGATTTCAACTTTATCCCATCGAAAGCATCTAAAGCTATCGATTGCACATTTTATGCTACCGTCATCCATGAATGGAACAAACTTCCAAGCAAAAGAAAGAGCTCCGCCAGCCTTTCATTATTTAGAAAAAATGGCAAAAGACTACTTATCGAATAAGAGAGAGTCACAACGAAAGAAGTCATGTCATAAAACCTTGTCTATTATAACGTATTACTATTTTTTCAGGACCCCAACGGAAATAAACCTATGTAATTGGTTTCTTGGGCTATCCTGGTCGATATCAACTTCTTGTTTTTTCACCTGCTCCTTTTTATTAATTTATTTTTTTTAAATTTAACTTTACCGTATTTTTTAGTACAATTTCATTAATGGTACCCCAGTACTCTGCACAACTTTTTAAACCGCTTTTTTGACCTTTTTAATATTTTTTATTAGTTCCGATAAATATCAGTACTGATGTTTTTATTAACTGTTAACTTATTTTTTTACCGTTCTTAAATCATTATCTCGTTTCTGTGTATTTTAAAATTTTTAACCCTTTTATCTTTGACTTTTTAACCCCTTTTTTCGTTTTTTACAATATTTCTTAAAGAAATTTTTTTATATTAAAAAAAAAACAAATATTGAATTACTGTTTTAAATGTTTTTATAAGAGGTTTCATTTGTTTTTTTCCTTGTATATGTTGATATTGAACAAATAAATGAATGAATGAATGTGGAAAATTTTAATTTTAAAAATCTTAAAACGTAGGCCTATTATTTGGGATTTGCCTTGTCATGGCGAAGAAAGAAAAGTCTTTGAAAAAAAACTTATTGAGTCTTAAAAATTAGTTTGAGTATGATGTGTTACACATAATTTTGGGCAAGACGGGTTTACAAATGGGCCAAACGCAACGGGCGTCTGATGATTGTCAGTGGCATTCTGAACGGATCGTCATAACAAAAATGATTCATTGTGCACGCGTCATGGCGTTGCGTTCTCCATAGAATCGCATTGGCCGACGACCGTAGGGGGCAGTGAGTGCCTATTTAGAGGGCAGAACGCCTATTATTCATTTACACAACATTTTCGTGTGGATTCTGAGGGTTTATTTAAATGTATGACAACAAATAATAAAAAAAAATAACTTACAAAATAAATTACTAATTTTCTTGAATAAAAAATTTATAATAAAACAAGTAAAAAAAAAAGAGTTTCTATCATTTTTGGCTGTAAAGTTATGGGACATCTTTTAAATGCACTAATTTCTATGTTCTAGTTGATAATCTCATGTTGTTTCAAAATGAGCAAGTTAATTAAAACAAGAATATTTTTGTATTTTTTGGGGGGGGGGGCATTTTGCATAGGTAAATACATCTTTAAGGAATAAAGTTAATAATGGGCAAATTCGGCTAAACGAAAATTTATTAAAAAAATAAATAAATAAAATATAAAAAGTAAAATAAGAATAGAGATTTCAACTCATTCAACAGTCCAGCAATGAATATGGAAAATATTGTTAATCGATATATCTCACCTAAACACATGTAACCATTTCCAGAATATCCGTCATTGCATGTATATGGCTGTCTCTTATACACATCTAGATGTGTATAAGAGACAGATGTTTTATTCGTGTATATATATACCACAGGTGGGCAAAGTGCGGCCGCAAAAATGAATTAAAAACCCTATGTGCTGTCTCTTATACACATCTAGATGTGTATAAGAGACAGATGGAATACGTTAAGACGCGAACAAGGAGTCGTTATGTCCTTCTTTAAAACACTGAACAGTTCGATAGAGAGGAGCAGTGAAGAAAGAAATCAAGTCCAGCGAGAGGAAAGCGGTACCTCAGCCCGAGGGCCGTGGCTCTGGCCATTTGGCTATTCCATCAGAGTACTGTACCAACATAATGCTACACTAATAACTTAGATGGGGCAGAGTCTACACCGTTCAACTCTGATCGAACTGACTCTAAATGGAGATCGGTAGGCTGCTATTCCCAATCTAAAGTTTAGTAGCTGGAGTATTATAATTTTTGTTACAAGTTTCGAGATTTATGCTGGAAGAATACCCAGGCCCATGTCTGATCGACATGGGATGGTTGATGGTGTTACCTCGGATGGACCGTACGTTTTGATTTCTTGACGATGATTGACTTGAATCGCCATTTGCCATTCCTGCTCAAGTTGGATTCGCTTCTATATTTTATAACTTTGTTTTGGACTTTTTCGCTAAAATACGTCGCTGTTCCTTCGTTATGGTTTGCATATCATTCGAACACTATTAATATTATTGGACAGTTGCTGAATGAACTATGCCTATTGTGTTTTATCTTCGAGTTGTTCTCACGTGAGTAGTTGTTAGGTTAGTTTAAGTTCCCGTTTAAATCCCCCATTGTAATCCCCCTATATTTAATAAATACTATAATAGTTGTGTTAACATAGAAAGGATTTTGTAGTTTTCATTTATGGTTGCACATTAAGCCTACTGACTGAGCAGCGCGTAACTGGAAGCCGAGCCCTCACGATGAATTAAGTGACTGTTCGCTTACTATCAAGTAGGGGTAAACACCCGCTACATGTGTATTCATTGTGTTGAATTTATTACGGCACCGCTATGTATATTATGAATGAATATATTTCACTCTTATTTATATCCTTATATGAGCCCCAATGGATTTTTGTTTTTATTAGCTACGCCCCTTTATAATGGCCTATATATAAATTGAAACGTAACAAACAAAGAATCTGACAAAGAAAGAAATAAAACTCCACCAGGATTCGGGGCTGGGACTCGAACCTTGGACATTTCGCATCCATGGCGAACGTCATACCACTTGAGTGTCAAATATTGGTGGTGTATATTAAATGTATTTTTATTACATTTTTGTACAGTAATATTCCATGTCTAATCTAATGTCTTATTTTTTGTACAATTTGACCATGCTTTGATGAATGCCAATAGAGGAAAGTTGAAAAAAAGTTGTTAGCCTACATACAGTAATGTAACCATAAAGACAAATGGAGAAAACCCATCTATTTATATAGGCCTATAACTCTAAACTGTATTACGGTAATGCTATACATATATTATATGTACTGTAAATACATTGTTAACGCTAAAGATATGTCTATGCAGGTGCTATAACAACTGTTAGTGTAAAAACGACGCATAATGTAAAACAAAAATTGTTAACGCTTAATGTAAAAAGGTTTGACGCATAATGTAAAAAATAACGCATAATGTAAAAACTAACGCATAATGTAAAAAATTTTGCTAACGCATAATGTAAAAACTTTTGACGCATAATGTAAAAACATTTTCTAAAGCATAATGTAAAAACCTATCAACGCATAATGTAAAAACTTGGCATTTTACGATAAAAAGTATGATTTGTTGTGCTTGTTGCAAAAAAAACCCCTCGCTTTTCTATCCAAATACTTAGTTTTAACAAACAAACACTTTTGGTTTTTCCCCAAAAAAGCAAACAACTTAGGTCTTTTTATCCATTAAAAAAAAACAAGTTTCTATTTTGAACCTTGCCCAAAGGCCACACATCGTCACACACTCCCAGCATAGGGTCGAGGTAAAAGTTTGCATCCTGTTTTTTATTTTGTTTTGTTTTTGAAATATTTCTTTCTCATCGGATTCACAGTTGAAGTTTGGTTTCCTCTGACCATCAGAGTCATCACATTATTTAAATGGTCACTAGTATGTCTTGTGTAGTGGAAGATATGAAACTTAAGGTTCAGATAGATGGTGTAGATACTATTTCGGTTTTTTTTTTAAATTTGAATAGGTTTCTCCAAAATATCCTATGTACATGTAGTAACTGCAGAAAAATATTTCAAAAAAAAAATATTTAAAAAAAAAAGAAAATTTCCAAAAATACCCAAACAACACGCTGTGTAGAAATTACAAAAAATTCAAAAATCCAACAAATCCAAAATGTTTCAAATAATTTCAAAAGAAAATTCAAAAAATTTCGAAGTTAAATTCAAAAATTCCCAAAGAAATTTCTCAAAAAATCGCACCATCAAAAAAAGGAACCATCACTATGATTAACCAAATTAATCTAAATTACCCAAATTAACCAATATTGGGGTTTTTTCTGTAATTAATACACAGCATATTGTTTGGGGGGGGGGGGAATTTTTAAGAGAAATACGTATGACCCACATCATCTATCCTAATGTCAATTATTCTCCTTTGTTTTTCCAAGTTACAAACGGTCTTCCGTAATATTGAAACCTGCGTTTATCCTAGAGTGACCTTAGTTTAAACTAGGTGTACATGTCGCTGTTTTGGTTTTATACATTGATCATTATGACATACCTATTTCTATTGTTTCAATCGTGCTTTTCCCAGGTGAATATAGCTAGCGTCAATGGGCGTGGAGGTACATTTAGTAATTGTTTATAATTTGTCCAAGAAGAAGCTCTGAAATACAGGTGAACCGTTAAGTCGCACTTACAACAACCGATATGCAGGCAGGTACCACTGATGACACTAGGTTAAAGTAACAGGCGTGAGGAAGGGAGAAGACTTGTTTTTAAATTATGCGTTGATAGGTTTTTACATTATGCGTTAGAAAATGTTTTTACATTATGTGTCAAAAGTTTTTACATTATGCGTTAGCAACATTTTTTACATTATGCGTTGATTTTTACATTATTCGTTATTTTTTTACATTAAGTGTCAAACCATTTTATATTATGCGTTAACCATTTTTTTTTTACATTATTTGTCGTTTTCACATTATCGGTTGTTACAGGTGCCTTAACCAACTGGGCCATTGCGACTTTGTTGGGAATGCAAATCTGATTAAAGCATCTAATTCTCGACCATCATGCGCATGCATGAGTGTCAAAAATTGGATAGCATTAGCTTTCGATGGATGACATTCGTTTAGCTTCATTTAATTTTCTACAGACCACGAAATAATACTATTTAAACTGTCTCTTATACACATCTAGATGTGTATAAGAGACAGTATATATATATATATTAGATATGTAGTAGATATTTACATGACAAATTGGCTGTTGTCTGCATTAAAACCAATATATTACCTTCACATTCCTGGCCGTTGCCAATGTATCCCGCTTTACAAGAACATAGATATGACCCAAAGATGTTTGTACACTTAGCGTTAATGGAACATGTATGGTTGGTGTCACACTCATTAATATCTGTCAGAATACAAAGATTAATAATTAAACATTCTATGCAAAACATTTGGACAATCAAACCTAGCAGAAGCGTGTTGGCGGAACGGTAAAATCTCCGGGCACTAGCTTCTACATTTGCTCTCTTTAACTGGGTATGCCTATCTAGAGTACGCTGAATAGTTTTGCTAAATGCAAGATGCTGCACGTTGTGCGTAACAGTATTCCAAGACTCGGAGGAAACATTTTGTAAGCAATAGAAAAGGCGCTATATAAATATACAGTGAAAATGATGGCAATTATATAACACACTATGTACAACAATAGATATTATTAAAACGTTTTTCAAAAACTTAAATAACTTCGAATTTCTGAGTCTTGTATCATGATAAAATAAATATTTGCTTCTCATACGAAACATAAATAACAATGATACCGTACCTTTTCAAAATTTACAATAAAATAAGACTCATGGCCTTTCTTTAATCGAGGCTTATAATATCAACAAGATGAATTCAGCAAAGGTTAAACCAAAGCTTATAGAATTGCAAAAGGTCCGACTGCCCTGATTTTGTATGCACACAATGAAACATTAAAAAGTATATCACCACGAGATAGGGGCCCCTATTGGAATTCGAATAGAGTTAGTTCGAAAGGTAAAGACTAAACCCACCAGCCACGAGGAAAATTATATTTAAATATCATGAATATTCAATTATCAGATCCAGGAAGCGTGACGGCGGTATTATTAGTGTCTAGCGAGTCCAAGAAAGCGTTGGAACGAGTAGAATTATGTGTACATTCCGGAAAGCGAACCGGATTAAAGCGTTGATAAGCATATCGGTGTATATCAGCTTGTTGTAGGGTCTAGGTTATTGAGTGTATTTTGTCAATAAATTCAATATTCGCTGGAGTCTGTGATATCTCATGAACTCCTGTAAATTTTGCATTTTATTTTATTATTCATTGTAATTATGATGAATTACGGTAATTTCTTGTACTGTACCTTTTTATTTTTCAAGATCAATAATAGGTCTGTAGTAGTACGTAGGCCTATTTTCTTTCCTGTATTATGACATTGATTGAATTACAAATACTCCTCCTGAGATCCTGAAGGTTGTAGTGGAGGACACATTAGTAGACTAAGCCTGGAGTACTAGTCGAAAGTAATTTCTTGTACTGTACCTTTTTATTTTTCAAGATCAATAATAGGTCTGTAGTAGTGTAGGCCTATTTTCTTTCCTGTATTATGACATTGATTGAATTACAAATACTCCTCCTGAGATCCTGAAGGTTGTAGTGGAGGACACATTAGTAGACTAAGCCTGGAGTACTAGTCGAAAGTTTTTCAGAATAAATTATCGTTTTTATTTGGTAGTTTAGGCCTAAATCTTTTAATCACGGTCCATAGTAATTATGAATAACATAGTAATTATAAATAACATAAAAATTCCCGTGATACTTGGTGCGAGGACGACCACAGAGTCACGCATACAATTTGCTAATTTCGAAATTATTATTCTAAAGAATATTTAAACATTGTTCCTCGTGTCTGGTGGATTTAGTCTTTTCCGGTTCGAAACTCACATTTGGAAGGACGCCCTCTATTTCGTGGTAGTACTTTTTATTTAAACGTTTCAACGAAACCCAGAGAGTCGGACATCTTGCAGTTCTATACTCTTCGGTTAAACACTTTATAAACGACAATTTACCTGAGCATGTTCGTAAATCTTGGTTGAGTGAATAGCCTGGCTCACACTCACACATATACCCACCATTAATATTAACGCAGATACTGTCACACATATTGGTTCCGTTAATACCACATTCATTCTCATCTGTGGAAGAACAAAAATATAGAAATACGTTCAACATTGTCCAGTAAGTGTCGCCGCATTAGTCAGAAAACTATATGAAATGAGATTGCTCCTGCACCTAATTAATTTCAAACAAAAGTATACATAAGTGTAACATAAAGAATGGAATTGAATTTGTTTAGGCCCTAATGTAAAATGAATGAGGGTTCGCGTGAGATGAGGGTATGGTAGGATGCCTGTATATTCACCAGTAATTGAAGCGAGTCATTGTTTTACAATTACGTATTGCATTGCAATGTAACAGAAATTATTTTTCAAGATTCTTGCTATGCATTATCTGTGATGAAAGAAGGCAAAGGTTACGTTACGCTTTACCCATGCAATAAGTAGCATTAAATTCGTTATATCCTGGCTTGCATGTACAGGTAGGATCACCATTATTGTCAATAATACAGAAAGAGTTGGTACATGGATCCTCTGAGCACTGTGCTTCGGCTGAAACTGCAAAGATAATAATATTAATTATAATGATGATGATGACAATGAAGATAATGATGACATTGATGGTAATAAAACAACTGGAAAGCCACAACAACGATGGTGATAATAATAAAATTAAATATAAATAAAGAATAAAAACATTAATCATAATCATAATGATATTGATAATATTTATT
The DNA here is from genome assembly GCF_011630105.1 of Anneissia japonica. Classification (NCBI taxonomy): domain Eukaryota; kingdom Metazoa; phylum Echinodermata; class Crinoidea; order Comatulida; family Comatulidae; genus Anneissia; species Anneissia japonica. The sequence goes on along the minus strand of NW_022728898.1, from coordinate 117,828 downwards.
TATCGTTTGTTGCTTGTTTACTGTACTTGCTTGCTTGTTTGTTTATCTATTTATGATGACGATGATAATGATGACGATGATGGAAATGGTCTTAAACCATACTGAAATTCAATGTCTCTATACGCTCTTTTATCCAGTGTCAAACACACAAGAAGACCAATATTAATATAAATAATAATTATAATGATAATTATAATATTATTATGCAGTCACCTCAATCGATAGGACCAATTAATAATCCAATTAAAAGATGTTTTAAGCATATGTAAACATATATATATATATGTATGTATGTATATATATATATTCATATATATACACACATACATACATATACATATACATACATTCACTACCCCTGCCGGTTGTTGACCAACTTGATTCAATGGAGAACGCAACGTCACGACGCGCGCCTTTTAATGCCAATCTGTTGAGACTGCTACCGACAATCAGCAGACGGGGTCGCGTCTTCTAGCGCTTTCAAGGAGCGGGGTTGGGTTCGTCGTACGACCGCCGTTCGACGCAGTGAGTGCCCTACCTAAGGCACAGCTTAGGAAATGTACATTGTTAGGGGCACAGTGGCAACGTACCTACGCATGAAATGCCGTCTTCTTGCAAATCAAAGTTCTGAAAACAACCACACGAGAATGCACCTACATAGTTGTTGCAAGTCTGTTCGCAGTTGTCAGTTCCAAGGTGGCATTCATTAATATCTGAAAAAATGGTATTATCAGAAATTTAAGAATATTGTTCAAACATTTTAATATCATGATTACCTTAATCATCATCATAATGATGATGATGATGATGTTATTGTTGTTGATGATGATGATAATGATAGTAATGTTTATGGTGATGATAATGATGATGATGATAATGATGATGATGATAACGATAACGCCGACAAAAATAATAATAAAATGATACCAATAATAATATTAATAATAATAATAATAATAAATAACAATAAGAAGAAATAGAAGAGGGAAAAAATAGAAGAAGACAAAGAAGAAGATTAATAAAAGAAGAATAATAATGTGACAACAATTCCAATAATAATTAAAAATATATTTAACACTTAAACTTCTATTCACTAGGTCCTAATAATTTTGGATATTAGGATATTTGTCATAGATTAAAAGGACAGATTTTTTTTTATGAAATTTTGAAATAAATACTTAAGTGAAACGTTTAAACAGTTTCTTTATTCATTTCTTGCAAATACTTTATGTTGACGAGCAATCCACTTTTGATTTTTTTGTACTAAAGGGTATGAAAATCAGTTACAGCATGATTAGTATTTCAGTTTAATCCGTGTTCATTGGCAATTAATAATATCTTTTGCATTTAGATAAGGTATTTATTGTTTTTAAGTCTCTATATATTTTTAACAGGCGGTATATTTTTAATTTATCACTGACCTTCGCAAGTTGATCCATCTCCAATGTAGCCACTTTTACACATACAACTAAAAGAACCAGCACTATTGATGCAATTCGAATTCACATCACAAGTTGAATTGTTGGTACATTCATTTATATCTATACCGGCCAATTATAATGTTAGAATAAAAAATCATGATTGACTAAATTATTCAATTGATTAACTATTATAAAATTTAAAATACTATATTAACATATAATGTATTACAATATAAAATGTATGCACTTTCCACTTAATATAATTTTTCTCACTTAAGTAAAATTGTCACTGAAAATATTTTACTAGCTACACGTCTAAGTTTGCCATTAATATTTCAATAAATACCCTTGGGCCTATATATCAGTGGCGTATACAGTTGGTACCTGGACATTCCTCTGTTTTGTTTTAAGGTAAAGACATTAATGGGAATAAATGGCAAAGAAAGTTGCTTTAGACGTTAACGATCAATTTATGGTGAGTCATAGCCATCGATATGCTCCGATCCTCGTTTTTGTGTCGTACCTAATGTTCAGTGGATGTAATATTTCTATTCAGCAACCCTTTCAGAATCCTGGAGTTTTCGTTCAAGATTTCCTTGGTTCTTGTTTTTTGGTGCATATTTTATTATCTCAAACTAAATGTGCTAATTTACAGCATTCTGTGCAATTAATTATGTGGTTACAGTATTTTTATATTCATGTTTAATTCTAATTATAATATTAACTCAGAAAAAACACAATTCATATATTTATGTAAATGATTAAATCGATTGAACCTTCAATCTTCAACCTTACCTGTACAAGTACCGTCTGATTCTGTCATGTACCCAGTTTTACACTGACAGTAGTAGGCGCCTGGTGTATTTGAACAAATGGATTGTTCAGTGCAGTTGTTTGTTCCTTCATTACATTCATCAATATCTGGCAAAAACATGGAAAAATTAAATTAAAATAATTAATTAATTAAATTATGATTCTTGCAATTCGCATCTAGAGGCGCAGGCCGTAGGCAATAACCCTATACACAGAAAATATAAAAATCATCATATTATATGTTTGTTTAAAATACAGTTAGATATCCCAAAAGATGGACCCCTCCGCCAATATAATGACTAGGCCTATATATACACATTTTTTTCAAGTTGCAACCTGCTCTATCAACTATAATTATTCAACTAAACAAAACAAGTTCCTCATTAACATTACCTCCAGGGCGGTATATCAACTAAACTGCTGGTTCATAACGTTTTTGGAAATGGCAATTTACTTTTACAAAATTATTGTTCATTGCATGCCGTTAACGTTTCTAAAAGACTTAATGATTCAATTATACCCTTTTTGATTAATATGATCTAAATTTACATTGATTGCCTAATAAAATGTTTTCATACTGTATTAAGCATTTCCACATTCCACCGACATCACATTAGGCCTACACAGTCCGCAATATAAATTCAATCCCATTCCTTATCCCTAAATTTTCCATCAAAATCTCGATGGATAAATGACCAGGTTTGTCAGTGTTGACAATTGCTGTAAAAAGTGGTTTATTTGCAAATTGTTCAATAAAAAGTGCTAAGCTGATAATTATTAAGCTACGAATTTTTGAAGGGTACCCAGATACGACTCGGGGCAATATTTGAAGACATAAGTTGTTATCACGTTTCCAAGTAATTATCAAAAGGTACATGTTGTATCCACTTATGCCTAAGACCTAGGCCTACTAACATTTTAGAAACCCTTTTTGCAAAAAATCAAGATTCTTCTGCTTTTTCCACTACCTACGTTACCATCGTCTCTAGATGCAATATAATTTTATTTGCATCTAGGCTAAAATATTTCATCATTCGTTTCTTTCAAAAATCATTTTAATCCAAGATTATCCATTACACACGTCTTTCCCCAACGTCGCTCATACTCCACTTCTTTTCATTATTCTCGTTATTCTTTCTTTCTTCCTTTCCCTGCTCGAACCTCTCGTTTCCATTCATCTTTCTTGCCATTATGCTCTTAGTTTCGCTTACGACGACCAGGCCCTTAATCTCGCTATTATCAGCACTACAGATTACTTTTTAGGTTTACTTGCTGCTGAAGAAGATGGTGTTATATAAAGTGCAATTTTGATTGCTATTTTATGATATAGTGAATTTCTTGTGATAGAGGATAATTGCGCCAGATGACTCAAATAGCAATAAACAATTGAATATTCACCTTTCACATCATCGAATTCCCATAAGATAGGGAAAATATCAAATACGTACCAATGCATGTAACTCCATCGCCAGTGTATCCTGATGGACAAGAACAAAAGTAACTTCCGATTGTATTGGTGCAAGACGCACGTTGATGACACAAAGAGCTAAGAGAACGACACTCATCAATATCGTAACAACTTGTTCCATTGCCAGACCATCCTTCAGAGCATGAACACACATATGACCCAGGGGTGTTCACACAATCCGCGTTCATGTCACATCCATGAACTGCACGCGCACACTCATCAACATCTGAAAACAAATATAAACAATAACATGTAAACAATAATATAACATTTGCCTGGCTCTAGAAAAACTTACTTTAATCGTCGGTTTCTACGATAGTACCCAAAATGAAAAAAAAAAAAAAAATGGCATCTCGACAATTTTCATGTGTTTGCGGCTTATGTAATAAAGAAATATTGAAGAACATTTATACCAAAGATCAATCACTAAATCTAACTGAAAAGTACTGTTTATGAAATATTTACATGGCTATTATCTACTGAATTAAGTAGGCCTATCTGTAACTTCGCTAATAATACTCAACCAACCATGAATGTTTTCCAAAAAACTAAGCATAGAACCGTACAATGAACATTATTTTTTCTCTAATTCAATTTATGTAAAAATAGATTTAAGGTTCACACAGTGCAAGGTAACTCTGTAGTGAGCTTCAAATTTAAACAAAACGATAAAATTAATTCAATCACAGTGCGAACATTATTTGAATGAGTATTTACACTAAATTTTCTATCTCTGTGTAGTGGCCAGTTAACCAGATATAGGGCCATTATTATTTAATAACAGCAGCGCTCAAATAGGAACACGATGTTACAATCTTATCAAGCATGCCCTTCAAAGTTCCTTTTTTAGTTGTATAAGAAAAGTGTCTGTAGCGGGATTCGAACCTCTAGCCTATCGCTATCAAGGCGAGTACTATACCGTTAGGTCATTGGGGTATATTGGAAAATCTTACCCTAGGCACTCTCTTTAATACAACTGGCTTATACGCTCAGTTGAGCTATGATTAAGCTATAATTGATCGCAGCTGGAAAGCCTAGTAAAAATTCACAGCAGGAAATCCTTGTAAATAATAAATAAATTAGATTTTTATGAAAATATTTAATCTTGTGGTCGTTGATGTAAAAATAATAATGATAATTTTAAACACAACCCCAAAAAGTTACTTACCTTGACATGTCTGACCGTTCCCATCAAAACCCTTTGTACATGAACACGTATAGGATCCGTTGTTATTAAAACAAACAGCGTTTTCGTCACACGGGTAATCAGATTGAGAACATTCATTTATATCTGAAATATAAATATTGAATTGTATAAAGCTGGCGTCACACGGTCAAATGTTTACAAAAATTTTGATACAGTTTTTCATTTTGACAGGAGTAGGTAGACTTTTGGTATTCCCTAGCCACACTGTTAAATTGTTTGATATATAACTTGTCAGCCCATAAGAATTTTAGGGACAATCTCTATTAACACCAAGTAAAATTAGGCCACTAGATATGCCAACACCCAGACGTTTTTAGTTTTTGTTCAATACGGATGTAAATTTGTTAGTTGCTGTGGTCAGTCTTGTATATTTGGTAAATGAAATGGAAAAGAAAAAGAAAGTTAAGAGATTGAAAAAAAAACGTACTTGGGTTAGGTTGTGGATTCACAAACGAAATAAATATGGAGCATATCATAGTCTATTAAAAGAGTTGGATGCTGGCAATAAGGGAAAATACAATAACTTTCTCCGAATGGATAAGTCGTCCTTTGATGATATTTTGCAAAAAATCTTTCCAATCATCAAACGAGAAGATACACTTATGCGAAAGGAAATTTCACCAGGGGAGCGTCTTGCACTGACTCTACGTTTTTTTGGCATCAGGCAAGACATAAATGCAATAATTCACACATAACAAATTCTTTCACTTTAGCCTTTTCTTTTTTGTAGTACGTTCGAAAACTGTTAATTTTGGACTGTACATCAGGTACTGTGAAATTAAATGAATGCTAAAATGGAATGTGTACTTATATTGTAAATGTACCGTCTACAGTGTACTGTGTAATTTACCACAACATAATTCAAGCTACTGTGTGTTACGTAGGCCAACTAAGTTGTATTTTATATGTAGTGTACTTTGATAGGCCTATATAGGAAGAATAAATAACTACAAATTACTCACCACTAATTCCAAGTTTCAGAGCAATTTTATTTAGTGTAGCCTTTCTTTTATCTTTGTCTTTTTAGTCACTTATTCTTATATTCCACAACAGCTCTTCCTCTTGGTAATATTCAATTCAATTAAATCTGTAGAGATTTTTTTTGGGCATTTTTTTGGGGGTATTTTCTTCTCTACCAAACTCAAAAAAATGCTGTGAGTCTACTGATACAAGATCTTTTTCTATGCAGATCCCTATTATTTCCCAAAGGTCTAAACTTTCTGCGCTGCGATTGGCTGTTGATTTTCAAATGTCGTCAAATACTTGTAGAAAATAGGACATGCTCTATTCCTTTCCCATCACTTCGGACACCCAAGGGGACCACAGGTTAAAGCAAAGTTCGCAGTAAAATCACTGACTTGGGACACAAACTAGGTAAGCTCCATTAATCATTTTTGCACTGGATGAATATTTGAAGTCAAAACCTGACCGTGTGACGCCAGCTTAAGTATTTTTATTTCCCATTTCTCGAGGATAAGAAGCGGTAGGTCAAAATCTTTCTCTATACATAAGTTTACTCCTGAAAGGCCTCACATTATGCCGTTTTGTTATCGGCACACTCGTTTAGTCCACAACAGGGCATGGCAGAACACCGGGTAACCCTTCTTTGTAGATAAATGCACTGATTGATTCTCTAATGCACATTACTTTATATATGTTTCGTTTTAATATTTTTTTTGAGAGAGACTTGGCTTTACAACCTGAATCATGGGAGAGGAGGCCTCGAACAACACCTATGTTGAGTCAGGCATGCACTGCGCCCACGATCATTTGCCGACGCAACGTTTCGCGCAACAACTCTATTTCCTTTTTAAATACTCAGACTGCCACCGAAAGTCAGCAAAGGGTATCGCATCGTCAGAAAGAGTAGAGATAGATGGTCGTACTACCCTCATCGACGCAGCGTGTCTGGCTTTACTACATTAACAGCTCTGGAAAGTTATTTATCTGTAATAGGCAAATATTAGGAGAAATTTCCTTTGATAGTCGCAAAGTCTAAAATAAGATTACGTCTTTAAGCATATCAAGAACTACTTACCACTGCAAACTGTTCCTTCTCCACTGATATCTGAATACCCACTGAAACACATGCAATTGAATGATCCTTCTGTATTGGAACACACTGCTGTTTCTGGACAGTTGTCTTTTCCAAGCAAACATTCGTCCACGTCTAATTTTATAAATAAAAATAAAAATAATTTAACGACAGACATGATGTATAATTTTTGTATTCATTGGCAGATATATCGAAAAAAACTTATGTATACATACAGCATTCAACTAATAATAATATTTACCCATACAGGTGGTTTTGTCAGGAAGTAATTCATATCCAGAGAAACAATTGCAGTCGTAAGATTGTAAAGTGTTTATGCATTCCTGTTCACACTGATTATTTCCTTCAGTACATTCATCATAATCTACAACAGATCAACATATTTTACCATAAATAATACAGTAATTATCACCGCAACCACAATAACCGGTACTATATAATGTCAAAGTTGGTCTAAAGAGTAAATCCAACATATCAATATCAATTAAAAAAAAATAATAAAAAGGCTGAGATACAGCATTCTTGGAACAAATGATCAGTAATACCTTTAAAATTGAATTTTATCCCAATATAAATGTTGCACTATGTGTAAAACACATGTTTACTGCGCTGCAAGTTTTATTCAAATAATCGAATAGAATATTTGTACCGTAACATTTAAATCCATTCCCTTCCAGACCAGATGGACAATTTCCACACGTTGCATTGACATCTGGAGCGACAGCATCAAAACAGGTAACTCCAGGGTAACATGGGCCGTCTAAGCAAGAATCATAGTCCATACTGCAATCAAAGCCCGTCCACGCCGGAGTACAGTCACACTGAGATACCTATGGAAAGTGCAATAATATAAATAATATATTTCGAGTCATAAATATAAAAAAAAAAAAAAAATTACTTTATTCAAGATTTGGTTAAGTTAACTTTAATTGTCCTTTTTTGCCTTTTTTTAAACAATTTAAAAAAGTTATTTAGAATTTTTTTTTTATTATGGAGACATTTCAGTTTAAATTTTAAGCTAACTAGGTTAAATTTTCTATGTTAATTATTGAGTTTAATACAAAAAAAGAAAAAGAAAAAAAAATAGCAATAACCCTTTATGGAATATGACTAATTTAATTCAACTACCCTAGGCCGTAATCTATCCATATACTATTATTGTTTTTATCATTAAGAAAATACATACTGCATATTTATTATTCACGATATCTGATCCGTCAACAAGCTGGTTGAAATTACATGTACCACCATTTAGGCAACTGCATATGACCACTGCCAGTGGTAGTGCCGATATGGCTCCACGACTGTCTGTAGCAATAATAGTTATTCTCACTCCATAGGTGCTGGCAGGTCTCCAAGTAAATATACCATCTGACAGTAGATAAAAGCATTATGTACTGGTCTATTCCAGCAGTATTATTGATATAGATTAATCATGGAAGGATTAGTGTAACATAATATTACTATTTCCTAAGTTAAAAAAAAATCATTCGCATCTAACAGCAAAGAACTTTTACAAATTCAGGATAGACGAGGCTTTATAAACCAAGTATCTCTATGAGGCATAGGAAGTGCCATGGAGTTGTTTCTAGTGGGGAGGAAAAGTTCCTAAGTTACGGGAATTAAACCCAGCACACTGCGATTAAGCCTCTTAACCGCTAAGGCGCTAATACAACTAAATCCGTTCGTTATGGTTTAGAGTAAGGAATTTGGTTCATTAACAGCTTTGCGTCAAAATGTCATTAATTAGATTAACACATAACCATTAATTATTTTCTTTTACCTAATTAATTATAATTAAATCCTTTGAAATATGGAGTTATATTTTATCAATAATCAAAATATAGTCCAGTGGCGAATCCAGAAACTTTAGTTAGAGGGGCCAAGGGAGGGACCTTCACACTTCAGTCCCACTATGGTTCATTTAAGAAATTGTATGATCATGGCACTCTCAGACAAAATTGAATATAATTTTCTGTTTTCTCCATTTTCCTATATTTTGAAATGCGCCCTCTCTCTTAAATTCATCATTGTAGTCTTACCTGAGCTAATTGCTCCACCAGGTAGTGTTTCTTCCAATGAAAACGATATCTCGTCACCATTACTGTCATATGCATCCACTTCCAAATTATATGCTTCACCAACGATAACATTAAGTCTACTGTTTCCTACGAGTGCTTTGTTTGTGCTTTTATCCACAATTCCAGTGATGTTTGGGGGAAAATTTTCTAATTGATATCAAACAGCAATTATTTATTAATACAATAATAGAAAAAAACAAAAAAAAACAATAATTGAGGCATGTATTTCCACAACCAGTGTACTGTCACTAAATCTTAAACTGGACAATTAGCAAAAGAATGTGCCAGTATTGTATACTTTAGTACATAGAAGCTGAAATACATTTACACATAACTTCGGCAACAGAAAGTCGATTCCAGTAAATGCCCTATCATTTTAAAGCTTATATAGTGGGGAATATGAATATATTAAAATGTCCATTTTCTTGTTTTGGTCACTGATGCTTGTTTTGGCATGACAATCCCCTTAATAATTTAAAGTCAAGAAGCAAGAATATTAAATAATATTGTTTCCTATTAATATAACAAAAGAGGGTAAAGAATGGAAACAGTTTTACCTAAGTCTTGAACCCCTTCGTTATTTGTTTCACTCGTTGCAAGGGTCATGGCTCCAACATTTACGTCATTAGTGGCCAAAGCATCAAAAAGACATTCCTTATTATCACCGCATTTCTGCTTTGCTTCTTGGTATATTGGGTCATTAGCTTTTTCTGCCTCCAGTTTATCAAGAAAAATCGGTTTAAAATTGAGGTCGTTGACGTCTTCCCAACTTGTTCCACTTGGGTAAACGAATAAAGACGATTCGGCTGTTGTTCTCCCTTTTGTTAATTGAAAAACCCAATATTTATAAAGCCTCATCATTGGTTGATAATTGATAGAAACAGGCATTAGTAGGCATCGATTAATAGAGTTATTTACCTTAATTTTAAGACAAAATTTTACAGTCTAACGTAAATATTCTATCGCACAGAAGACATTAAAAACAACTTACATGTTAAGCCGAAATCAAATAGCTCACTCTCTGTCAAATTGCGATCTTCTGGCATCGCTAAAATTGTGTTGTTTGGGTACGTCAAGTCATCACCTGTGTTTCCATTCCACACACCTATACAATTATTATAAATGATGATTTAATGACCTAATATGATAGAAGTTAAAATGATATCCAGATTGCAACAAAACCCATAATATAGCTTAAAGCTCTTCTTTAAAACAATTTCCCTCTATCCTACGTTAAAAAAAAAACAATATGGTGTAAATATATTGCGACGTGATGATATGCATTGGTACGTTAGATAGTATAAATAAAAAAAAAAATGTATTACTCTTATAAAGAAAGCTCCGTAATTATATTATACTACGAGTTAAGGCAGTTGAAAAATACTCATACCGTACAGCCCTTTTGTATGAGATCCACGTAGAGTTTCTGGTGCAGAAAATATGACTTCCAATAGTTGTCCAGTGAGGCTAACTGATATAGAAATACCAGATCCCCAAGCAACAGCTACTGTATTGGTAGTATTTTCCGACGGAAGCTTAATGGAAAAATTAGGATCTTCTGGTGGAGCGTAATCTCCTGTCAAAAAAGGAAAATAAATATATAATAATTAGATAATTAGAGTACACCAAAGCAAAATGTTATGGTATTTCGGATTTTGTTATCCTGAATGTTTGAGCCCGACTGTGCATTCACTAGTGATTACAAAAATGCTTTGTGCTGCTATGGCGTATCATATTGATCTTCAGCAGTAGGTTGCCGGGTTGGAATCCCTGTTGTTGGGCACCCTTTTTGTTCACACTCCTATATACACATTATGTAGCAAGCGAGAATAAATAGATTAATACACCTTGACAAAAATTAAAAGCGCACACAAGCAATTATCTATAAAATATACAAAAGGTGACTACTAAACTTTTATAAGAGATGTAATGTTGCGCCGTTTTTATCTCTTAATTAGATTTAGAAATCCCTCCTGAATCTTATAGAGTGTTTTAACTAATTTTAACATATTGCAGCAGCACTCCATTATTGGCGAATAGTAAGCTTATTCTTATTTAAATTAAAAAGGATTGAGAGAGGACTTTCATTGTCTTACACACAACCCTATACTAAAGATTTAATCACCCAAGCATACTTTAGGGTAATTGTTAATATCAAGTTTACAAATTATTATTGTGTATACATAGGCTTTCTTTATATTTTTATAAGGTGCAAGCAAAACACTTAAAAGTTCTGTATCTTACTTGTGTTGCGTCTTCTTGTGCAGCAAATGCAGTAAACACTGTAGCCTGTACCGAATCATTGCCAGCATTTGGCGTCTCCATTTTACCTTGCAATATGAAAGCACCATCGTCTACTGTCACCAGAATAAACTCACCACGCCCATTGAATGTGTACTCAAATGCATCAAGAGTTCGCAAGTGAGGGTCTCCAAACATCCAGCCTAAAACAAGCAGTTAATATGAATTTAGACTTTTTTGTCACACAAATGAAAATTAAAGTCAAATAAGTGTAGTTTATAGCTTTTTAAAATGAAAATGCGCTACTCTACTTCTATAGTCTGTTGACTCTTTATTTGCTTTGTATTGATTTTGAAGCCTGATGATTTCCAACGTGAGTGTACCGCAGACATTTTGTAAACGTGTCTATAGGAACCAGTATCAGTAATAGATAACGCATCAAGAAAATATCTTAAATTATACCATAATACTTACCTAATTGAGGAGCAATGTAGCCTGTGCAAGTCCCTTTTGGTCGAACTTGAGTGTAGAGATCGCAAAAGTGAGAATCATTTGATTTAGAGCAGCAGGCATAACGCGGAAGGATATCATCAACTGAAAAAAATTATTTACAAATATTTTTTAAAATAATTTGTTCTTAAAATAATTTATTAAACGGTTATACTCATTTCATTTTTTTTCTGTAATAACTCAATTAATTTTTCTTACAAAACCAAAACAAACAACCAACAAATTCACTGATTATGTTTAAATGACATAGAATGAATGTTACTCGGAATAAAAAAAGAGAGAGTGGGGGGGGGGGAGAGGGAGGGAGAGAGGAATGATTCAACGTCTCGACATTGATTGTGTCATCTCTTCAGGAAAGAGAAAACTTTGACAGTGATTACAAACAAATTCTACAATATGCAAATACGTAAAACAATGGTAATTATAAGAGAGGCAATTAGGTGGGTTGATTATATCAGAAAAACAATTTCAACTCTCCTTATGGTTTGAGACCACATTTTAAATTAGGTTTAAGACGATGAATATCTAGGTCTTACTTAAATAGCAAATGGGACCAGTTAGGTGAACTATCAATTATTTTAGTTTTTGCAATATTAGCGATTTGTAATTAACAAGGAGATCGTGTTTAAATGTGTTAAGAAAATAATTATGAAGTGTTAAAAATATATTGAAAATCATCACAGGACTCAATATGAGTTACATCTTTAGTTGAACTGAAGTATGATACTTCTTATTTTTCCATAAGATAATGAATTAAATATCTTTAGTTAGATTATTTTGGACTTTGCCAATACATCTTCGGATGCGTATTTCTCCTTGTCGACCAATGTATAAATAAGTATTGCTCTTCTACTTTTCATATCCGTGTTATCATTTTCATATCTGTGTCATATTAATATTAGAAAAAAGCCTATTAAAATAAGACCTGATACTTACGTATCCACAAGAAATATATATCATTGTTAAAGAAGAGTCCAGTTTTTGGTGCTGTCTTGCTTACAAAACTACTAGAGAAAACATCTTCACCATAGCCCTCGACCAAAGAACCATCACTTCTATAGCAACATGTCATACCTGCTCCAAACCTGTTTGCTGGAGAGGAACTTAGACAAAAAGGGTAGCCTGGAATCGAATGATACGGTAGTATGTATTGAAATTAACTAGGCCTCATTTTTGTTGTTATATTTTAACATATTTTTGAAATAAACACATTACAAAAAATATTATCAGACCAGTTATTGAATATAATTTCCCAGGTACAGCTTCTCATGAATATGGTCATAGTTTCTCAATTTCAATAAAGGATTACTCTTTCATGTTTTATAATTCGAAAAGTTATCTTATAGTCTTTACACTACTCGATAGGTTCCATTTCTTGGTCGTCCTCTTAACGAATCAAGTGACATATTTTAGTTAGAAGCTGAGATGAGATCCACTTAATTAATTAAATTAATTATGTATTTATTCAAGACCCAACATTGTGTCAAACCACCAAAAACAGGATCTCCATAAAATACAATATGATATAACAAATATATGTCTAAACATTAAAAATACATAAAATTGCATAATTGTATTTCGTAGTATGAAGCATTAGTATTCTACCGGCTAAAAATGTTTAAAGGTCTTACCGATTGAACTTTCAATTTCATTGAGTAGACTAGGCGAAATAACATTCTGTGTCCGAGAACTACGGACACGTCTTGATCTTCCATATCTTAAATCATTTCTACCTTGCCCAGAAAAACACGGGCATGTCCCTAGACCATCTAGCCATGGTAAACCAGCATCAAAATCGTCGTCCTGTTGATTGCGCCAATCTTGACAAAATTTCCTGAAGTTTGTAGTGATGGTGTCTGTATTTTGAAGACTAAACAGCCACTGTCCTTCTAAGCCAGTATTACTAGTCATATCAGGAAAGTATCTTGAGTTTAAAGACGGGAATAAGGTTGTATTTTGTTGAGCATTATATAATTCACCACTTGATCCAACACCATATCCTATCACTACATTTTTCTGTTCGAGTATGTCTGGATTCCATCGCATTCCTCCAATTTCATAGTTGAAAATGGCGAAACTATAAGTTCCATCCGTAACAAGAACTGCTTGAAAGGTAGCAGTCTATAAAGTACAAATAAACAGTTATAATATGATAATAATATACCTTTTTCTTTAAATACAGGAGAAGGATAAAGCCAAAAAAGTTAAGAAATTGTGTTAACATAAAAGTTTACTAGTCGTTTATTAATATACAAAATATGTAAATTGACGTCATAAATAAAAATAAATAAAAAATGTTATGGTTTTGTCTTTGCTTGTTACCAAAACACCAGCGCAAAAACATAGAAAAAGGGGATAAAAGAAAAAAAAACACAAAACAAAATCAATGGCTTTTTCTGCTAACGCTGGAAAAGCTCAATAATATAAGGAATAATATTAAAAGCTAAACTACAATGATAAGGAAATAATTATCAATAAGCATAACTTTCCTTGGTATTAATCTTACGGTATATATTTTCCATTATTACTCTAATTCATTATTATTCTAACGTAATTGCTGACTTAATAACCATACAACGTTGTGTTATTTTTTAATACTTACTTTTGTATAGAGAGAAATTATAAAATTATTTTCAAGTTTTATTTTCAATTGTTCCGATATCTTAAATAATGCAATTGTTTTGTTTATTAAAAGTTTGTACTATTTTATTTCTCCGTTCCGGTGATTACATAAATAAAATAAATTATAACCATGTAACAAGTTAGTAATATGACTTGACAGACGGAGTAACCTTTTCCAAAAAGGGGTTAAAGGGTAAACTGGGCAAGTCTGGCAAAGAATAGACCAGAATGGAGTTTGAGGACATCGGCCAGCAGTACCCTGACAGGTTGGAGATAATGATGATGTTGACTTATAACAATAATGGTCGGAATGATGGTAAATGTTAAAATAGCGTTTTGCGTTCGCAGGTTATATGTAGGTCTACGTAGGATATAAATCAATGTCCTAACGCGACATGAAAGTGGCAACTAATGTAAGATGTTTGATAATTTATGCCATAAAACATCGAATAAAAGCAGTGGGCTTCTTCTTTAGGACTCTTGAATGGACGTTTTTTCAAGATTGACCTCTTTTTAGAGATGGGTTATTATTTTCGAGATTACTTTTGCAAGATAAAGAGGGGGCTTCTTTTTAAAATGAATGCTGTACATTTTGGAAAAGCTACTATACGACATTTTTAAACTATACCATGTTATTATATTAATATAATACTGATATTGACAAGCTATCATCAAAATGAAAGTTAACGTCTGTCTTAATGTAACCGCTATCTCGAAAGAAGCCCATATTATGAGTTTAGAAGCTCATAGGTTACTTTTCTAGAGGCTTCTTTTTAAGATTACTTTTGCAAGCTAAAAAAAGGTGGGGAAGGCTTCTTTTAGTGATGGACTTCTTTTCGAAATGTCCATGTGGCTTTTCTATGAGATTTTACGGTATGTTAATAATAAAAACAGGATATTTGTAACAGAATTCCCTCACCACAATAACACAAATCTTATGGGTTGCAGATCCAACCGTACTAGAGTATCATGGATTTAAATATAATCAAACTACAAACCTTATCACGATTGTTATCTACTGGATATTGCGGTACACTATCCCACGTGACTGTTAACATCCAGTTAGCTTCAAATGTGACACTATCGGGAAGTGACGTGTCAGTTTGCTCCATTAATTCCATTACTCTTGTTGATGCTTGTGCGAGTACTTCATCATGATTCGTGTTTCGTCTTACTCTGTCTAAGCCTGTTGTGACTGACTGTCGAACCTAAAAAAATTAAAATAAATGTAATATAATTCATAATTTGAGTATTTATTAAATCACTGTTAATTAGCAGTTTATAAATTTGTATTATAGCCTGTTTTCCAGACCTATTTTTTTCTTTTGATATGACCATCTTAGCTAACAATTGTAGGCAACGTTAAATAACGTTGCAGTTTGCTCAAAAGGTTTTTGTAGAATCTTGAATTCGTTTTTATTACGTAATTTCTGACTAAGGTAGATGTAACGTTGCAAACGTAGCTACACGTTGTGTTAACGTTTTTGTAACATATTCTAGACCACAATTTTCACAACGAATGTTATAAAATTTATTATGTTTGCTGAAATTGGTAATTACAATTTTAACTGACTACTTATCAAGTTTGTCTGCTTTTCATGTAATAAAGTTCTAAAATATTAAAATGCAATTGTAATTATATAATTAGTATTTAGACCAGCTTTAGTAAACTAATAGACTTCAGTTAAATTGTAGTCTGCTTTGCTATCCTCGTCTGTACATGTGTGTCCTCCTGGCATAAAACTCAAACACTACTGAACCAATTTACTTCAAAACTTCACACACTGACACTGACACTGACATTTTCAGGCCGCTTATCTAACCATGTAACTCCAGCCAGTCAGTTTCAATACGGTACCGACTCGACAACATGGTGAGAGTCTGTAATGTCGTATAAACTTGTTCTGTTTGTTTTTCATGTTACATAATTAGAACTAAAAAACATTAATGTTATTTACAAACCTGGTAATATACATTTCCAATTGTATCATCTTCAAGGTCAATATCAGACCAAAAGGGAGAAACGATATGTATAGACGAGTCAGAGCTTATTCCTTCGACTGGAGGATTTGGGAAAGCAAATCTTTCATCGATTTCATTTGTTAGAATTATGATCCCATTTTCAGAAATCTATTTAAACATAAATATGTTGAATTAACATGATATATTGTATACAAAAACATTACTATTCATTTCATTTTATAGACCAGTACGGCAATATTTCATAATATTAGAGGAATGTAAGTGGAGTCATCTACGATAAAAGAATGCGAACAAAGCTAAAGAGCCAAGTACACAAAACAATGGTCAGACCAATGGGACTGTACAGAGCTGAGACATGGGCCATCAAGGAATCGCAGGTGAAGAAGCTGGAGCATACGGAGATGATGAGCCACACTGGGGGACGAATAAAGAATGAGGAGATTCGGAAGGAAACAAAGATGACACGTTTGAGAGATAAAACCCAACAGTGCAGATGGAGATGGTACAGACATGTAATGAGACAAGAAGGGGCTGATATGATAAGTTGGGCAGCAGAAAGAGTGGAAAATGGGAGCACACCAAGGGAGAGACCCAGAAAGAGATCGATGGACTGCACCAGATGGAGGACGATAATGAGACGACTCGACCCCCCCCCCGCCCCACGAGGGGACAAACGGGATGGTGATAATGATGAGATAAAATAAAAGAGGTACTGGATATACAGGTACTGTTTCCAATTTGTGTTTTAATTTATATATTTGTATAAGTTTCCCAGCATTCGGTCAGGGGCTGATACTTTTCTTTCAATAACAACTAAAGAAGTTTGTTCATTGGATAGCTGTAAACCAATTTTTGATTAAAATAAGGGATTTTAATAACAAGCCGCGAGTCTTGAATTCAATTTTACATAGGGTGTTTTAAAAACAAACAATGGCACTTTATGGTACATAAGGCAAGTACAATTATTAAACTTAATAAAATAAAAACTACGCATAAAAAATGCAAAATCTAAAATTGAACGAATAAATTTACATACGTAAATGCTACTAAAGAAGTCACCAAAATATGGGAAACCGGTCAATAGTGTAAAAGTTGGAGATATAAGTTCCGTAGATTGTATAGTATTGTCATCACGTAGATTCATATCACCTTCCTCAACTCCCCATGGCAAGAAAAATATTTCTGATAAAATAGAATGAAACATCAATATGAAATTACTGAAACGAATTAAAAGAATTAATTAGTAAATCATGACAAGCTATGACTGTTGTAGCAAAGCTTGACTAACGAATGGTATTAGAGATTTAAAGAAATGTTATTATTTCTTTTGGCCTTTTGCCCATTGGATTTTTCCTTATAACTATAATCAAATTGGTTAATAATTCAGGAAAAAAGTCAATTATATTTCATACACAATTCATAATTAAGATAAATGACAAATAGATTATCTTATTGCTTATTATTTGACCTATTTATTATTGACACACCTTGGCAAGTAAATCCATCGCCGAAATAGCCTTCATTGCAGTAACAGCTGAAACTACCATTATTGTTGTCACAGGTTGATGTACCTGATCTAGCACACGGTTCACCTTCACATTCGTCAATATCTAAAATTAGATAAAGTAATTCAAATAAATTAATTTCTTTAATTCAATATTATTGGCTCAGAAGTTCTTTTTAATCGCGGCTCTCTATGTGTATTTATAGATACAAAATCTTTAACCTTGTGTGTAAGAGTTATACGTCATAAAAAGTTCATTAGTTTAAAGAAATGAACAATGCGATTTAACTGAATATAAACAAAAGCATGATTATGACTTGAAAAATAACTTACGCCTAAATTTAAACAAATTTATATGACAATAAATATTTAAATAAAACAATCAGTCAAAAACAGAAAAAACCTCCCTACCAATGCATTGTTTTTCTACCATTTGATATCCGTCATGACATCTACAAGTATAGCTACCGTCAGTATTGATACAAGTTGCCATTGCGTCACAATTATCAGCTCCTTGCGTACACTCGTCAATATCTTACAAAAAGAAATTTCATTTCAAATCTAACAAGGATTCATGTTAATTTCTTTACTAAACTGTTGTATTAATGTGTGTTGCTAACAGCGTTTGCTGTTCATGTGCTCAGTTGTGGTGTAGGCTCGAAATTGCATATTGTTCGCCATTCAGAAAAAAAACAAAAACTTTAGAGAGGATGATGTTGTCTGTTATGCATGTATGCATGCCCGACATTATTTCCCATCTAGAACAGTAGCGCATAGAGTAACATTAAACAGGTAGTGAGACGGAAGTTATGACTCTTTCTGACTTTAAGCAGGACAAAAATGATATGCATCTTCTACTTCGTTAAGCCAATATAAATTGCATAGCATTTTGTTATGAACTGAAGAGGGAAATTCTGATTTTATATCTGTTTTTCTTCAACTTCAATTTGTATTGTAATGTGTTTTTTTTATTTTGCAGATTTCTAATAAAGTTCATTTGTATTTGTATGTATTAGTAACTAGTCTCTATCATTACGGCTGCTAGCCTTAAGATTATTTGATCCTGTTCTCAACAATGTGATACTTCGTCTGTATTTATTTAAATACTATTTACAAATTATATAATACTTAATTTGTCAGCCATGTAATTGACTTTTATTTTGTATATACAAAAGGACGGATATCCCATAAAATAAATAACATTCTGAATTTATATCTGTTTTTCTTCAACTTCAATTTGTATTGTAATGTGTTTTTTTATTTTGCAGATTTCTAATAAAGTTCATTTGTATTTGTATGTATTAGTAACTAGTCTCTATCATTACGGCTGCTAGCCTTAAGATTATTGGATCCTGTTCTCAACAATGTGATACTTCGTCTGTATTTATTTAAATACTATTTACAAATTATATAATACTAAATTTGTCAGCCATGTAATTGACTTTTATTTTGTATATACAAAAGTACGGATATCCCATATAATAAATAACATTTATAAAAGATATACAAGTCAATTAGCTACCCAACTGCACGTACATCTATGAATAATTTTCTGAAAATGTTACCTCGACATCCATGTGGCAATGTATCGTTATACACACCGTCATAACATGTTGCAGATGTAGCACCAGCGGGCAGGATTTCGTAACCATTGTTACAGAAAAAAATTACTGATGAACCATGCGTAAAACTACCATCTATGTTGATGTCGTCTGAAACCAATGGTTCTAAACAATCCTCTGTTGTACCAAAAATACACAACCAAACGGTATTTTTTTCGAATAAGCATACTATTTAAGCATACATAATACAAATATAAGCGTTACAATATTAATATGTTTGTAGTTTAAGCAAAATATTGAGTTTTTAACCTAATGCCTTAATGCTTTTATCTTATATCAAGCACTCTACTCTTAATGATCTGGTTATATACATACATACATGTATAAATTATATATATACTGTACATATAAATAGAAAAGCCAAAATACTAAAAAAAAAAAAAAAACAATAATGCTGTTGGAAACAATGGCTGAATCTCGGTAGAAGTTTGATAAGCAACAGCTAAAATGTTAAGTAAGGAAACAGCAAGAAAGTTTTGAACAACACTATTCCTTCCTCAGTGTCGAGTGAGTGAGGTTAGAAAAAGCCAATTGCTTACACAAACAAAAGTGAGAGGCAAGAATGGTTAAAACAATAAACTAGTTGAGATAGGGCTAGAGGTAAGGTTGCAGTGAGTGTAAACACACAACGTGAAAAGGAGTGAAAATGAATAACAAAACTAGAATTTACTCTTTGACAAAGCCAAAAAATGTATTGATGAAATCGGGAATTCCATTGAATAATTGATAACTAGGATTAACAAAATCATATCTCATGTTCAATCTGTTGAAATCTTCCCGGCTTGGCTTCTTTTCTTTTTTTTTTTTTTTTTTTTTTTCGATTATTTAATCCTTTTAATTTATTGTTATTAGTTAGGTCATTAGATTAGTCCGGGGACCTTAATTACAGGCCTACGGCCTCCTTGGTCCTCGGCACTTGTAGTAGTTAAGTTAAGTTGCAAATTACAAGTGAAATAAAAATGAAATGAAATGAAAATGAAATGTAAAAAAATAGATAGATTTATATAGCGCTGATAAACGAGGTCTCTGTGCGCTCGGGACTAGATGTTGCACTTTTCAATAACTTTCTCCTCCCCTGAAAGTCACTTCATGTCCACTGCAGCCAGTAAACTGGCGCACTTTAATCTGTCCACGACAAGGGCCGAGGGAACCAGCACACCGGGGTAACCCCCTACTCATCTCGAAAGTTGTACTGGGTTCTTTAAAGTGCACATGAGCATTTGTGTACATTGGGCCTACGGTTTATAGTCCTTATCCGAAAAGACTTGTTCCAGCACCAGGGGCGGATTGCTGTAAAACGGTCTTAACTTGTAGTCTTAACTTCTCGAATAAAGCCGGCTTTATCACTTAGACGGTCTTACTAAAGTCATTCTTCTAAGACCATTACTATAAAACAGTCTTCCCTAAGACCGCTTTGAGTATTGAAACGCAAACAAGCACTCCCTGGTAACGTAAGATTTAGGGCGACGTCATGCGTGCTCGACGCACGCAAATGTATCGAAATGAACGTAAATAAACGCCGCAGACCTATTTTTACAGACGCTGAGAAGTGTGCGGAGTATTCGTCGTTCGATTCTCCGACTTTGATGATAGGCTTAGGTCTTGCCATTGCACTGTTAGATTAATCAGCAGAACGCCATGATGAAAATGATTTAAGACCGTTTTAAGCCTCCTCCGAGTAGGCTTTAAAATTTAAGACGGCTAACTGGTTAGACTGCGGTATAGCAATGGTCTATAATCATAGACCAGTAGTGACGTCACGATTATAGCCGGCTAACCGTGAAGACCGTCTAAAGACCGCTTATATAGCAATCCGCCCCGGAACTATAAGAGCGAGCCGGCCGCGAACCTGTACCGATATTGTTGGCTATAAACACGGTGCCCCTGCCTTAACCGCTCGGCCATTTGGCTCGAGTAGGCCAAATGGGAGAACTTTATTAATAGGCCTACTCAGCAAAATATGCGTGGTGGTTTTAAGTAAAAATTCCAGGTGATTTTTCGCATCCTTACTTTTTTTTTTTCACTCAAATTGACATTATGGTCTATTGCGATAAGTTTTAAAACATTAGCAATTGAGTGACCAGTGAATACTCCATAAATCTTGAAGGTTTTGGTAGCTGATATGCTGTGTCATTTTATACGATTTTTTTCCTGACCGAACATGTGTACCGCATACATGATAGATAAACGATATTTTTTGGTGAGGCATTTAATAAATTGCCTTATCCAAAATGTTGGTATGTTTGACAGTGATGAAGCCAGGACCTGCCCGACGGAGGGGCTAAAGGCCCCGACGTGGGGGGGGGGTGGCTAGTGGAGCGAATCGAGTCTCACTTGGCTGGGGGCCAGGGGGCCGCCTAGGGCCCCCGGTGGGGGGTCCAGGGGGCGAAGGTCCCTTGAAGCCACGGATATTTGACAAATTATGGCGAAGTTTTATTACTTATTTTTATAGGCATCGAGCTACTATAATATAACTTCATGTAGGCTATGTTTTCTAATGTCGAATTCAGCTTCCCGGAACCAAAACATTTTGAATAAAACAAGAAACAAAGATTATGCAATGTAACCATCTAATTTATTTTCAAATGCTCATTATTGAAAGTGAAATTCTACAATTTGGTAATTTTGCATTTGTCAACGCTATCAATGTCGAGGTTGCTTTCCCTATGACAATGTATTCAAAGCATCATGAGGGTATCCAAACGAGCATTTGTGATAACAAAACGCAAATTATTTTTATTTAGTCTCATTGAACTATTATTAGGCCTATTATTATTATTATTATTATTATTATTATTATTATTATTATTATTATTATTGTGATGAAAAGTTAACAAAAATAGTTTAATGAAAGTAAATAATTTTTTTATTTGTTTATCCCCCGACAAAATTTACTCATCTTCCCCGACGGGGGGGGGGGGGCTATGCATCCCCGACGGGGGGCTATAGCCCTGGCGCCACCCCTGATGTTTGGTTGCTCCTGAATTAGCAATGAGCTTGTTTTACATGACGAACCACAAAGATGGAATGCCAAAATTATGCAAGAGTTTCTCAATAAACCATAAAAGGTTAGGTTTTCAGCGATAAGCTTAAACAGTGTATCTGAATAAAACGTTCTGTAGTCTGTAGAATCGGGTTTTATTTTAATTATTGCCATTATTGGTGGTACACTAAGGTAATAACCAGTGGCTCTCTGGTCGACCGGTGACGTCGTTTGTAAGTCAGTATTTAGCACGAGGTTTGCCATTTGCTTTTTGATAACAGTTTTGGTGTGGGTCCTTGATAATAATTTTCTATTCTGCAGGTTTACGATAGTCCTTATGTGCGATTCTTAAAATCTAAGTGTGAAGAAAAAAAATATAACTTTCTTGCGCAATGCTCGACTATACCTTGCATGAAAAGTGCCGCGTATATCGCAGATACAACAAGACCAAGATCCTTTTACAAACAACTGATATTTGACCATATTAAGTCAGGCTGATTTAAACTAGTGAGTACTCTTTTAGCTGCATTATAATGAAGTAACATAGAAATAAAGTTTCTGTGTAGCACTGTGGTATATACATATACATAATCAATTATAGGTAGAAGCTGTGCTCTAATCAACGTTAAATGATTTCAAGATTCAGTTCTTACCGTAACACATTGGGAACTGTCCAAAGCTGTTTCCGTTACAAAATAGTTGTGATTCATCCAAAAGGCTATAACCGTCGGCACATTCAAATGTTACATTGGTTCCAGATTCAAATAAATAATGACCAAAATCAGCGACACGGAGATTCATTGGAAGAATTATTGTGGCAAGATTGCATTTATCTATTGTAATTGATAAGTAATAGGGACAAAATTATATATTTTATTTGAGTAAGAAGTTATAATATCTCAACAGTAAATGTAGACCTTGTCTATGAAACACTTTTAGAAGCAACTTTAATAAGAAAGAAAGTAAATATAACTTTGTCTCTTTTTTAGCGCTTTGCAAAGACCAAAGGGCTTTACATATTACTTACTACTAAGGATAAATGTTATGTTTTAATTATTTTATAAAAGTAATTAGCGATGATGAATTACGTTTTGAATGTGAAAGATTGTCTCAAATATCTGGTCCGAGCTTAGATAAAGAATGTTCATCAAATGATCAGGAAATACAGAGAACATTATACATAATAACCAGTTTCATAGACACGACGTAGGAATAAGCATGTTATTAGCCTACTAATTTATATAATCCTTCAGGATGTTTTCAAGCATTAATTTAATTCTAAGTAAAATAATTTCATTTAGCATAATATTATTAGAGCTCTAAAAAATATTATGGTTTAGAGCTGTAATAATTGATAATTAATCATATGAGACATGTATGTCATATATATGTATGTATGTATATTTGTATGTTTGTATGTTTGTTGTTGTATGTGGAACGATTGATTGATTACTTGATTGATTCTAAAACCAGCCTTTATGACCACAGTAAAATAAGTGTTTAAACATACATTGCACCTTCAATATTCTTCACACTAAATGCTATTTACTGGAATCGACTAATGCCAAAAAATGAGTAAAGATAATACATCTTAATGTTTAGATATTACATCAAAAAATGAGTAAAGATATTACATCTTAATGTTTAGATATTACATCAAAAATGAGTAATGATATTACATATTAATGTTGTTAATTACTCAGTTAACTACATCATTCTGTACCAACTGTGGTACACAAACGAGCTATTTAGTAACAAAGTAAAATGCAATAATAGATTATTTATGACTTAATATTGTTATAGTTTCAAATTGTTAATACTTTACAAACCAGAACAAAACGTTGAATCCTCGTCTTCGAGTAGAGGGCAGTCAATAAAGCTATCGCAGATTTGTGATGTTGGAATGCAACGTGAGCTTTTGAGGCACCGGTATTCGTATTCGCTACATGATCCTTTAAAAACACAGTAATTGTTATAATAATAATAATAATAATAATAATAATAATAATAATAATAATAATAATAATTATTATTATTATTATTATTATTATAAATGATAATAATAATAATAAATAATAATAATAATTATTATTATTATTATCATCATAGTTGTTGCTGCTGTTGTTATTATATAAATATCATTAAAATATGTCAACGTACCACAATCTGATTCATCAAAACCGTCTGCACAATCTGGCCTCTCATTACATACATATTCACTTGGAATACACCTCTCGGGACAGGCGAAGTATCCTTCATTACATACATTATCTTTCACAAAATAAAAATAAATATTATAATATAAAGCAACTGTGTGAATGTTAGGAGGTTGTCAGGCATGAGCATCCCAATTGCCGCCTTAAACATGTTAATGTTGAATTGGCACCAATATTCCACAAAGAGTTCTATAAATTGATGCTCTGTCTAAAACTACAATTTCCCACAATTAGCTCTAGAATAACAATACTCTAAAAATCTGGAGTTTTTACAATATTAAACCCAACTGCGGCGGAACATTTTTGAAAGTGGGAAGGGGGGCATTTCGTAAGGTCTAGTATGCGAGCGAAGCTAACCACGATGATGTATAGTAAGTGTAAATGATTGGCCTAGGGTAAACCTTCAAACTATCTAATATAACCACATTTAAACTCCATTGAACAAGTCACTTCAGTAGTTTGAATTTTCGTGTTTTGTGTTTTGTTAGGGATCCAGACTGAATTTCATTTTATGTGTATTGTACATATATATATATATGACAAATAAATCTATTGAGTATTGTATTGTATTGTATCTAAACGAAAACAATAAGATACTTAATTAGGCCATTTTTAAAAATAAAATTCTCTGATGGTTAACTACAGAAATTACAGTACACTGTAGTTAATGTGTTAAAAAAATCTTTCCAAATAAAAAAATCTTTCGCTTGACATTAGGAATTAATCATTTGTGAAACAAAATGATAGGCTATGTCAAATGTTGAACAGTGGCAGATTCAAGTGGGAATACAGGCAGCTCGGGCACCCAACCTCCATTTTTTTTTCAAAATTATTTAAAAAAAAAAAAATAAATAATGGAGAAAACAAACAAAATTGTATTAAACTTGTAAGCTGAGAGAGCCATTTCCGGCTATCTAAAGGTGCCATAATCATAATTTTATAATTAGATTGAGACGGTTAATTATAAAATTGAATCCTGAAGGCTGTATGATTCATGACGAGGTAGAGGTGGAATATGATTTCGGAAGATAGATGTTAGAACAAAAATGAAGAAGAGTGAGAGAGAACAAGGACAGGTAATGGAAAAGAAAAACAAAAGCAGGGCCCTGTGTGGCCTGGTAGTACAAATGAGGTAGCTAATCTCAACATTATTAACCAAAATATCTTATGAAAATAGAAAGAGAGACTAGCCACACAGCAGTAGTGTTGAAGAGAGTCAAAAATAAATAATTAAGATCCCCGCCTCAAATATGTGATTAGATTATTCAAGATTAATTACTATAATTCCAGACATTCTTTTTTGTAAATTGTCTTACTTACAATAACGACCACGGGCAGTGAAAAAAAAACCAATTGCCCCGGGCTTTATAATATACAGAATTTAAACTTCTGAAGAAAATCTCACTGCGTGCCATAAAAAAAACAAAAAAAACCGGGCTAATCTTGCCCGCGTTCATCACCCGGTGAGCAAAGCAATGTTTGAAATATAGTGTTCGAGGTACTAGTATTACTGTTGTATTAATATTTAATAACATATTAATATGACTAGTTATAACTTACCACTTATTTCAATTAAGAATGTACATGAACTTGTCAGTCCAATGTTATCAGTCGCCATATATAAGATCGTATATGAACCTTTATTAAACAAATCTCCTGGTGAATGTGTATTACTCATAGAAGGTAAAACTGTTACTTGACCAGCATTGTCAGATCCAGTTGGTACGCTCCAGTTAACTATAATGCTCTCGTTATCAAACGATAATGTTCTTGCTATATTATCTGGACACTGTATACTAGGAGGTTCATTATCTACAGAATTAAAATATTATAATTATATATATATATATATATTATATAACATCTGTCTCTTATACACATCTAGATGTGTATAAGAGACAGGTGTATATGTATTTCATTTTTATATATTTTATTTTAAAATATGTCAAATCTTTTTTGAATAGAGAATGTCTGTACTGTTTGCGTGCAGTCGAATTACCTATGACTTGTACGGTGAATGAACACTCAGTGTATGTCGAGTTGAATACTGCTGTGTAGGTCACATTATGCTTTCCAATGTTGAACTTTGAATTTGAGGAATGTGTGGAAGAGATGGTAGCAGAAACAGAATTGTCTGAAAGTACTGGTACTTCCCATTCTACGATTGCAAAGCTTAGTCCGGATCCAGTAGCTACTGTTACGTCAGCAGGACAGTTTTTAAACACTAAACGTAAAATATGAAATGATCAACATAAACGTTAAAAAATAACATAAAAATATATATTATGTTGACATGTATTGTAGAAATACACGAGATGTCTATATGAGTAGAACCAAGTAGGCTAAAATAGTGCTGGGTATTATAAAAGTAAGTACAGGAGTAAAACTTCGGTTACTTCATAATTTACTGTACTACATAAAGTTCAAGCGATCTTTAGGTACATAATGTCAGACGCAGATGCTCCTGTATATAAGGTTTATTGTAAATTGAGTAGCTTGTGTACCACCCTCAAGTTTGTTTCGGAAAACTTCAAGTAGTTGATCACCCTAAACCAGATCACGATGCGTAAATTGAAGTAAGTTAATTATATAATGTGATATTTCGGGAAAATTTAATTGTTATATTATGATTCTTTGATTCAATGTTACATGCTTTATATTTTGCAACGACCTAATTAGAGTTAACCATTGTTTTAAGCCTTTAATTATCATGTTAAAGTTAAGCCCTATATTCTGTAGTAATGTTATGGATAAACGTGAACGAATAGGGTGTGAGACGCAAGTCCTGCCATGGCCAGTGAGTTGACCTTTGAACATTATATGCCTAGGATGGTCCTACGAATATATATTCATGTGCTAAATTTATCAATGTGGTCTTTGTTAATTATCATCTTGTCATATGTTTTAACTACAGAATAAAACCATTGTTAAATGGATAAAACCGAACATAAAACCGACTATGTTTCACTCTTATGCCGTAAGCTAATAGCCAGGTGGTACAAGCCATGAGAATTATTTTCCCCATAGACATAGATTACATTTCTTTGAGCTGGAGGAGTAAGATGATGACCGTTTTAATATTGACCAGGATATTTAATGTTGTGTGCGTTTTTCTCTCAGGTCCCATATATATTTTAGAGTTTAGTGGAGTTACGTTTACTCAGCAATTTAAATGATGACTTGTAATATCTAAATGATGACTTGTGATATCTAAATGATGACTTGTGATATGATGCACACATAAACACACACACACACACACCTACACACACCCCACGCCCACCCACACACAGATACAGATAAAATTTATTGTCAAATGTACATGTAAACATACAATGAAATAGTATCAGCTCGATGAACGCAATATAAATAATTTAAGTAACATGAATAACGACTATACAGTGAGACAAACATTTAATTTCTGTTTTTTGTGTGTGCATCAAACACTAGTGTTGTATTGGCATACAATGGAAATGAATTGCCTCCAATCGGATTCGAATTTTCAACAAAAGCTTCAATGGCGCAGTTGGTTAAGGCATCTACATAGACAGCAGAAGGTCCCGGTTTTGAATCCCGGTTGGGGCAATATTTTTGCACTCGGAGATTCCTTTTGTATGTATGGCCTTTTTTAAATATTTAGTTATTGCGGTTAATATTTACTCACTAATATAATCTGATATTGATTCACTGATTTCTGCTGATGTTGATTCACTGCTTTCCGCTGACGTTGATTTGCTAAAAGATGAGTCGCTGTCATCAGACGTAGTGTCATCTATCACTAAAATGTCGAGAATAATACGAATGCATGAACTATAATGAACTGCTTTAATCGATACCTATTAACTACACTAACAATGCATTGAACTTGATAAAAAAAACTTAACTGAGAACCACTAGACTATATTTCAAAATAGAACACATTATGTGTTCTTTCATAATGCTTCAATATAAAAGATAATTATAAGTATATAAAAGATAATTATAAGTACTAATACTTATAAACAATATAGAATGCTTGTTTACCTTCAGCAGAAAGTGAATCACGATCTATTAAAAGTGAACTGCCAATAATCATGCCTGATTCGTCTACTCCAGCTAGGAAAGCAGTTAACATGTCTGCTATTTCGATGATTGTTTCAAAAGTTATACGGATTTTCAAATTGGCAACAATACTTCCACTCTCAAAGCCGTGAGCTTCGCATCCAACGAGGGCAATATTACTACCTGATAAAGCACTCATTACCTTAACAGAAATAATTCAATTAAAACAGAAATTAGGACAAGCATAGAGGGCAGGTACCAATGCTATATTTTCTCATTTATATTCCACGTGTTTTCTAACAGAATGTAAAAAAAAAACAAAGAACAACTTTTAATAATATACTTCAAGTACACTAATAAAGGCCCCAAGAGTGGCAGCAATGTCTGAGTTACGAATAAAACAGTGCCCTTTAAGTCTATTATTGAAGTTTTTATTTATTTATTGCTATTTATATGATATATATATATATATATATATATATATATATATATAATATGAATCAAGCGTTTACTACTCTGATCACAAAATAATGTATAAATCAAATAGATAATAATATAAGATATATATAATAGGAACATGATGTCATAAATCGTATCAAACATGGCTCATCAACGACAGCTCTTATTAGTTGTATGAACAAAGAGGTCCACACGATATCCTTAATGATCTCAGACCACTATTCATAAAACGAGGGCTCAAAATTATGTTTGGGCGAAATTTATTTTATGCTATTGCAGCTGGTAAATCATAGGAAATAATATTCAAATATAGGTTTTGCTGCTTAGCACTGCGATAATCATCTTCTTCTAGCATAATTTCACTCTACTGCTGGAGGAAGGCCTCTTTCCCCATCTCCCACTTCTTTCTGTTTCTGACATTTTGCTGAGATGTGATGCCGGCAAACGTTCTAATCTCATCCTGCCATCTCTCCATGTCTGCCTCTTCTTCTCACTGCTGTTCTTGGCTATTCTGTCATTCTGTATATTGTGACGTGACCTGCCCATCTCCATAGGTAATTATTTTAATGATGTATTGTGTCCCTGTCTTTGCTCTTATATCAATGTTTCTTTCTTTTTAGATTATGAGATAGCTTTCGACTCCCTAGAGTGGACATTTTTATTTAAAATCCTTGAAAAGTTAAATTTTGGAAATGGTTTTATAAAATACCGTACATTCAAAGTCTGTATACAAACATACTGAGTTGTGTAAGCAATGATGGTTTCAATTCAGGGTATATCCAAGTTAATTAGTGAGTCCGGCAGGGAGATCCATTGTCCCCCTATTTATTTATCGTAGCGGCTGAATTCATAGCTTGTGCTATCAGTTACCATAGAGGAATAAAAGGCATTGAGGTGAATGAAAATAACATAAATATTATTCAATACGCTGACGATACTACACTGGTTTTGGCTGATAGAAAATCCTTGGAAAACGCCTTAACACTTATTACCATTTTCTCAATTTTTTCAGGGTTAATTGAACTGTGATAAAACTACAGCGCTGTGGCTTGGTTCTTTAAGAAATTCAACAGATACATTACCAAGAGTAGAAATAGCAAAATCTCCCATTAAAGCTCTTGGCTTTTATTTTTCATATAACTCTCAGCTGTATGAAAATTAAAATTTTGAAAATAAAACCAAAAAAAAACAAACCGGGGGATCTGCAGAAAAGTGGAAAACAAGAAATCTGACACTAATTGAAAAGATCCACATTATAAAAAGTTTTGCACATTCAAACAAATTTATGTGGCCTCAATTTTACCGGTCCCTACTAGTTTAATTAAACAAATTGAAGACATATTATTTAATAATATTTAGAATGGAAAAAAAGGTTATATGAAAAGATCCACTCTTATTGGGCCAATCGAGAAGGGAGGTTTAAATATGGTTGATGTTGAATCTATGTTTAAAGCTTTAAGGCTTAGGTGGATACAAAGATGGAAAGATTTTTTAAAATATTACACAAAACATATGAGAAATGAACTGATTTTGTTTTGTAATTATAAATCGAAAGATCTTCATCCAAACAATAAAATTCCTTTTCTTTTTATAAGGAAATAAAATAATAATTATTATCTTACCTAAGTAAAGTGGATAAACTTACTCATGAATGATATTTTATAAGTATGTTCATTATTTGGAATAACCAGGATATTAAAATTAACAGTAAAACTGTTTTTATTAAATATTTTTATGAATGTGTTATGGTGTATATTCAAGATTAATACAATGAGGAAGGGCAATTGCATAATTTTGACGTATGGATAAAAAAAGGGTCAAAAAATCTCTAAACCTATAATTGGTGTTCTCTAATTCCAAATTAATTAAAAATTGATGCTCTACAAAATAGGAAAACACAGGACACAAAACAAAAAAGAACTCATGCCTTAATTTTAATCAGGTTATTCCATTTAAAAGCATTGAAACTAAACAGACTTACAGTTTTTTAGGAATAATAAAAATGTTAAAACTACTTCTGAGATTTTTTGGAATTCAAAATATAATTTCAATCAACATGACTGGGAGCGAATATATAAACTACCATTTATGATACAGCATGATATAAAAAGTAGAGTTTTTCAGTATAAGATAAATATAAACGTTCTGATACAAACCAAAAATTAACACAAATGAAGTTAAAAGAAAATGAACTATGTACTTTCTGTAAAAAGGAAAAGGAAACAATTGAACATTATTTGTAAATTGTACTTGTATAAATAAAGAAATAGGGAAGGTGAGGTCTAGAAAGATTAAAGCAAATTTTCCAAACTTGTTGTATTGTTCAGGGTGATCTTATTTTCCTAGATAAATGTAAAAAATTGACAGGTTTGTTTTCGTCTAAGTTGTCCGTGTTTACACTTTGTTATATATATCAGCTTCTTCCATAACAATACATAACAATACATGTCGTTCTTATGAATTATATTTATTATTATTATTAAAGTAATCTTATGAATTATATTGTTATTAAAGTAAGTAGATTAGGATTGTATGTTTTGTGTATCGTATCCTTGGCACATAAGGATAACAGTTGGTTTTCAAGTTGTTAACCCAGGTTAAACAAGAAATAAATTTAAAAAAAATAAATAAATAAACAAACTTTTTGTTTAGTTTTTCCAACTCCTACACAGTCATATATAATGCAGAAGCAGATAAGATACTGATAAAGGATAGGCCTAATTGTAAAAACTGGATTGTACAGGACATGGTAAAATATGCTGATAGATGAAGTCAACTATTGATTTATTTAAGTGATTGATATGGTCCGTGATTTTATAATATATATTATTCCGTTATATTTAATATACTGAATATTACTCTGCTCTTTCAACTGTACTGTACAAACGTAATTTGAATAAGGAATTCTCACATGTGCTGCTATTTAGCTAGTCCTCGTCTAATATTTTGTAGATTTGTGTTAGTGTAAAATTATATTTATGACACTTTAATGGATACATATATTCGTAAGGTAACTAAAAAAAAAATAGTGCAACGATTTATTTCTTCCAGTTTTTATACTGTGCAAGCGTCTGAACGGTTAATCGTCACAAGCTTTTGTTCTTTACTCAAATTAAATTCTAAGCAGCTGAGAGTAGGATGCCATGGCTCAGAGAGAAACTTAGGCGAATGATCCTAGACATCAAAGTAGGTTTTAAGATTGAAAAACTATTAATATTAACTTAACCAATCCAATAAAATTTTAATCAATCAAATCGAAATATTAAGGTTAGTAGATTTTGGTTAAGGAATTATAAAATATTTTCTTTGGAGTTTTAGCTTGGGTATGCAATGCATATCTTGCATAATTAATTAAAAATCTCTCAAGTTAAATGGCACGGTAATAATGAACTTACCGCAGCACATGCCAGCTCTTCATACTGTATAAACAATGCTGTAAGTGGGTCTTGAAGACGAACATCAAATTCCGTTATTACACCATCAATAGAAGTAATTGTAAACTTCAAAAAGAAAAATTGCTCCAGACCTACTTTAAAAATAACCCACAAAACAGTGTTAATATAATATTTCTATAAACACAGATCAGATTAAATATTTGACAACACACGTAAACAAATAGTGTATCGGTAATGGTCTGAATAAGGGTAAAGGCCAGACAAATATCAGTTAACACCTTCCTGTGTGTTTTAGGCCTACAGGTTATTCGTGAGGCTAGCTCCTCACAATTTAAAAATTAACCTACTACACAAAACGTTGACGCCTTATGTTAGGTAACAGCTGAGAAATCAGCTATTTTCTAAAACAACTTGCAATTAGAAACAAATAAGAGAGTATAGTACAAAATACACCTTTTCCCCTAAGACGTTTGAGTATGAAAAATAGGGTATGAACAATGAAAATTGGCATACTTTTATAAACCTAGTCAATAAAGTCTAGGCTTCCATAGAATTAAATGCAAGTCTACATGATTGCATTTCTACCAGAGGTAATGTAGACAAGCTTGTTTTTACTTGGTGTATTAATGTTTTATGAGGGATTTTCATATTAAAAAGTTATGAAACATGTATTGAAGGATATGTTTAATATCAATGATCAAAAAGTATGCTTATCAAAATTACAAGGTTGCTTAACGTAAATATATTAATCTATTATTATTAGGCTAAAGACCTTTCTTTTTCATCAAGTTTTTCATTAATTTAACATAACGTCCTTATTCTGGTTTTTTTTTAGCGCATTGAGAGCTTGCTTACTTGCGCTATATAAGAATGAACTATTCTTATTATTATTATTATTATTATTATTATTATTATTATTATTATTATTATTATTATTATTATTATTATTATGATTGTTATTTTATTATCCAGTACAGCGTAATAGTTATTGACCTTTGTTTACAAAAATACTTACTTGACGTAGATGATTCTCTGATATAATCTGACATTGATTCACTGCTTTCCGCTGATGTTGATTCACTGCTTTCACCTGATATTGATTTACTGCTTTCATCTGATGTTGACTCACTGATATAATCTGACATTGATTCACGGATTTCCGCTGATGTCGATTCACTGCTTTCCGATGGTGTTGATTCACTGCCTTCGGCTGACATTGATTCGCTGTCTTCAGCTGACATTGATTCATTGCCTTTAGCCAACACTGATTCACTGCTTTCATCTGAAATTGACTCACTGCTTTCCGCTGATACTGATTCACTGCTTCCATCTGATGTTGATTCATTAATATAATCTGACATTGATTCAATACTTTCACCTGATGTCAATTCACTGCTTTCTTCTGAAGTTGATTCACTGCCTTCGACTGATATTGATTCACTGCCTTCCGCAGATACTGATTCACTGCTTTCTGCTAATGTTGATTCACTGGTTTCACCTGATGCTGATTCAATGGTTTCACCAGATGTCGATTCACTGCTTTCCGCTGATGTTGATTCACTGCCTTCAGTTGACACTGATTCACTGCCTTCCGCTGACATTGATCCACTGCCTTCAGCTGATACTGATTCAATAGTTTCCACTGATGTTGATTCATGGCTTTCACCTGATGTTGATTCACTGATTTCATCTGATGTTGACTCACTGATATAATTTGACATTGATCCACTGCTTTTACCTGATGTCGATTCACTGCTTTCCGCTAATGTTGATTCACTGCTTTCACCTGATGTTGATTCAATGGTTTCACCTGATGTCGATTCAAGGCTTTCCGCTGATGTTGTTTCACTGCCTTCAGCTGACACTGATTCACTGCCTTCCACTGACATTGATCCACTGCCTTCCGCTGATACTGATTCACTGCTCTCATCTGATGTTGACTCACTAATATAATTTGACATTGATTCACTGCTTTTACCTGATGTCGATTCACTGCTTTCCGCTGATGTTGATTTACTGCTTTCACCTGATGATAATTCACTACTTTCACCAGATGTCGATTCACTGCTTTCCGCTGATGTTGTTTCACTGCCTTCCGCTGACATTGATTTACTGCCTTCAGCTGATACTGATTCACTACTTTCCACTGATGTTGATTCACTGCTTTCACCTGATGTTGATTCACTGCTTTCATCTGATGTTGACTCACTGACATAATCTGACATTGATTCAGTGCTTTCACCTGATGTCGATTCACTGCTTTCCACTGATGTTGATTCACTGCCTTCAGCTGACATTAATTCACTGCCTTCCAGTGAAATTGATTCACTACCTTCCGCTGATACTGATTCACTTCTTTCATTTGATGTTGACTCACTGATATAATTTGACATCGATTCACTGCTTTCCGCTGATATTGATTCAATGCTTTCCATTGATGTTGAATCATTGCCTTCGGCTGATATTGACTCACTGCTTTCACCAGATGTCGATTCAGTGCTTCCCGCTGATATTGATTCACTGCCTTCGCCTGACATTGATTCATTGCCTTCCGCTGACATTGATTCACTGCCTTCAGCTGATACTGATTCACTACTTTCCACTGATGTTGATTCACTGCTTTCACCTGATGTTGATTCACTGCTTTCATCTGATGTTAACTCACTGATATAAGCTGACATTGATTCACTGCTTTCATCTGATGTCGATTCACTGCTTTCCGCTGATGTTGTTTCACTGCCTTCAGCTGACACTGATTCACTGCCTTCCACTGACATTGATCCACTGCCTTCAGCTGATACTGATTCAATACTTTCCACTGATGTTGATTCACTGCTTTCACCTGATGTTGATTCACTGATTTCATCTGATGTTGACTCACTGATATAATCTGACATTGATCCACTGCTTTTACCTGGTGTTGATTTACTGCTTTCCGCTGATGTTGATTCACTGCTTTCATCTAATGTTGACTCACTGATATAACCTGACATTGATTCACTGCTTTCACCTGATGTCGATTCACTGCTATCCGCTGATGGTGCTTCACTGCCATCATCTGACGTTAATTCACTGCCTTCCGGTGACATTGATTCGCTGCCTTCCGCTGATACTGATTCACTGCTCTCATCTGATGTTGACTCAATAATATAATTTGACATTGATTCACTGCTTTTACCTGATGTCGATTCACTGCTTTCCTCTGATGTTGATTTACTACTTTCACCTGATGTTGATTCACTACCTTCACCAGATGTCGATTCAATGCGTTCCGCTGATGTTGTTTCACTGCCTTCCGCTGACATTGATTTACTGCCTTCAGCTGATACTGATTCACTACTTTCCACTGCTGTTGATTCACTGCTTTCCCCTGATGTTGATTCACTGCTTTCATCTGATGTTAACTCACTGACATAATCTGACATTGATTCAGTACTTTCACCTGATGTCGATTCACTGCCTTCCAGTGATGTTGATTCACTGCCTTCAGCTGACATTAATTCACTGCCTTCCAGTGAAATTGATTCACTGCCTTCCGCTGATACTGATTCACTGCTTTCATTTGATGTTGACTCACTGATATAATTTGACATCGATTCACTGCTTTCCGCTGATGTTGATTCATTGCCTTCGGCTGATATTGACTCACTGCTTTCACCAGATGTCGATTCAGTGCTTCCCGCTGATGTTGATTCACTGCCTTCGGCTGACATTGATTCATTGCCTTCCGCTGACATTGATTCACTGCCTTCAGCTGATACTGATTCACTACTTTCCACTGATGTTGATTCACTGCTTTCACCTGATGTTAACTCACTGATATAATCTGACATTGATTCACTGCTTTCACCTGATGTCGAATCACTGCTTTCCGCTGATGTTGATTCACTGTCTTCTGCTGCTTCACTGTCTTCTGCTGATACTGATTCACTGCTTTCCGCTGATGCTGATTCACTGCCTTCTGCTGACATTGATTCACTTCCTTCCGCAGATACTGATTGACTGCTTTGCCCTGATGTTGTTTCACTGCTTTTCACTGATGTTAATTCACTGCTCTCACCTGACGTTGATTCACTGCTTTCATCTGATGTCGATTCACTTCTTTCCGATGTTTTTGATTCACTGCTTTCACCTGATGTTAATTCACTGCTTTCATCTGATGTCGATTTACTGCTTTCATCTGATGTCGATTCACTTCTTTCCGATGATATTGATTCACTGCCTTCCGCTGACATTGATTCACTGCCTTCTGCTGATGCTGATTCACTGCTTTCTGCTGATGTGGATTCACTGCTTACACCTGATGCTGAGTCACTGATTGTATCTGATAATGACTCACTGATATAATCTGACAATGATTCACTGCTTTCAACTGATATCGATTCACTGTTTTTCGCTGATGATTCACTGCCTTCTGCTGACATTGATTCACTGCCTTCCGCTGATACTGATTTACTGTCTTCCGTTGATGTTGATTCATTGCTTTCATCTGATGTTGACTCACTTATGTAATTTGACATTGATTCACTACTTTCCCCTGATGTTGATTCACTGCTTTCCGCTGATGTTGATTCAATGCTTTCACCTAATTTTAATTCACTGTTTTCATCTGATGTTGACTCATCTGACATTAATTCACTGCTTTTACCTGATGTCGATTCACTGCTTTCCGCTGATGTTGATTCACTGCCTTCGGATGACATTGATTCACTGCCTTCTGCTGACATTGATTCACTCCCCTTCGCTAACATTGATTCACTGCTTTCCGCTGATGTTGATTCACGGCTTTCACCTGATGTTGCCTCACTGCCTTCCCCTAGTGTTGATTCACTGCTTTCATCTGTAGTTGACTTACTGATATAATCTGACATAGAGTCGCTGCTTTCACCTGATGTCGATTCACTGCTTTCCGTTGATGTTGATTCACTGCCTTCGGCTGACATTGAACCACTACCTTCCTGTGACATTGATTCACTGCCTTCTGCTGATACTGATTCCCTGCTTTCATCAGATATTGACTCACTGATATAATTTGAAGTTGATTCACTACCTTCAGCTAATGTTGATTCACTGCTTTCCGCTGATGTTGATTCAATGCTTTCATCTAATGTTAATTCACTGTATTCATCTGATGTTGACTCATCTGACATTGATTCACTGCTTTCACCTGATGTCGATTCACTGCTTTCCGCTGATGTTGATTCACTGCCTTCCGCTGACATTGATTCACTGCCCTTCGCTAACATTGATTCACTGGTTTCCGCTGATGTTGATTCACTGCTTTCACCTGATGTTGACTCACTGCCTTCCCCTAGTGTTGATTCACTGCTTTCGTCTGCAGTTGACTTACTGATATAATCTGACATAGAGTCGCTGCTTTCACCTGATGTCGATTCACTGCTTTCCGCTGATGTTGATTCACTGCCTTCGGCTGACATTGAACCACTGCCTTCCGGTGACATTGATTCACTGCCTTCTGCTGATACTGATTCACTGCTTTCATCAGATATTGACTCACTGATATAATTTGAAGTTGATTCACTACCTTCAGCTAATGTTGATTCACTGCTTTCCGCTGATGTTGATTCACTGCTTTCACCTGATGTTGACTCACTGCCTTCCCCTAGTTTTGATTCACTGCTTTCATCTGTAGTTGACTTACTGATATAATCTGACATAGAGTCGGTGCTTTCACCTGATGTCGATTCACTGCTTTCCGCTGATGTTGATTCACTACCTTTGGTTGACATTGATTCACTGCTTTCGGTTGAAATTGATTCACTGCCTTCCGCTAACAGTGATTCACTGCTTTCCACCAATGTTGATTCAATACTTTCACCTAACGTTGATTCACTGCTTTCCACTAATATTGATTCACTGCTTTCACCTGATGCTGATTCAATTGCTGACAGTTGTAAGAGAAAACCTCTTCCACTGTCTGCTGTACTAGAATAAAATGTAATCCACAACATCTTACTATCAATTATTTGATCAGGGTATTTGCTGTCACCAGTTGCTCGCAGTAGAACAGATGTCAAATCACGGATGTTGTTACCTTTGCCTATTGCAAGAAAATCAAAGCATTCCTGTAGATCAATGTCAATAAATGAAATTTTTATTGAAACCTCTGGATCGCTTTCAGAAACTCGTACCAACCACGAACAGTTTTGTACTGCTGGATATTGATTAGCAAAACCCGGCGAAGAAATATTGTAATCGTCACCGATATTCAACAAAATATGTCCTTCATTACATACCTCACCTGTCAAAATGAACAAAAGTTTTATTATTATTATTATTATTATTATTATTATTATTATTATTATTATTACGGTTACTGTTATTATTATATTTATTATAATTACTACTGCTATCACTACTACCCCGCCAAATGTTTAATTATTTATTAAATATTATCGTTATTCTTCTTATTATTATCATTACTACAATTATTATTATTATTATTATTATTACTATTATTATTATTATTATTATTATTATTATTATTATTATTATTATTATTAATAAGAGTACGTTTTGTATAAATATTTAACATAAAAATAACGCTGAAAAGAAAAGATCGACGTTTCGACTCCTTCATGGTGTCATTTTCAAGATCAAATGATGAAGTAAAAATATACAGCAACTATAATCAATAGAAAAAAGCTAATCTACAATGTCAAAGTTCATAACAGTGGGATATTAATCCCTGTGTTAGATAAAAAGCTTTGCTTTGACAGAGTCACATTGCTTATTCAGACTGGGTTTTAAAATTAAATTATAAAGTTAAAAGAGTTGCGTATAATATACTAGTGGGAGGTCATTATGGCAGCCATCTTAGATTTTAAAATGGCCACCTTTAAAACCTATGTATCTTCATGGTATTATTACCTCTTCTAACTTGGAATTATAATTCTAGTGTCTAAATGGTTAATGAATACTAGCATGCCATTTTTGACCTCGTAAGATTGTTCATTTTAGGTAATTATAATTTAAGGTTATTAAATGAATAATCTGAGCATCTTTAATTTTAAAATGGATGCTATGCAAAAACTATTTTATTAATTAGCTTTTAGAATAACTTTAAATTAGAATTCTGATGTTTAATTATGGTCAAGAAAATATACAATTTGTGACATAGTCAGATGGTCATTAGAATAATATATAGGTCAGTTAAGGTCATTTTATGTTAAATACCATATCAGAGGTCGTTATGATGTCCATTTTAGGTCAAGGTGATTTTGCAGCCAAATTAGAGATGACCATAAAAACGTATATGTTTACTTTAATCAAATATTGACTTTACCAATTGTGACATGGTCAGATGATTATTATAGTCATAAAAAATAGGTTAGTTAATGTCATTT
Source organism: Anneissia japonica (assembly GCF_011630105.1). Lineage (NCBI taxonomy): Eukaryota > Metazoa > Echinodermata > Crinoidea > Comatulida > Comatulidae > Anneissia > Anneissia japonica. The sequence continues at coordinate 77,839 of NW_022728898.1, read as the reverse complement.
AATTACGTTTCAGGTCAGATATTGTATGACATGTTAATAATGAACCTTTTCGAGTTTCAATTTCAAGATTCCATTTATTGTCATATACAAGCTAAGTACATGAAATTTCCTTTACAGGGCGAGAATTACAGAAAAATATACCCACAGATGAAAATACAAGACTATAAATATAAAAGTATACTATTATATTTATTATATATATAGATATATAATGTAAAAACAGTGAAAAAACGGTGTACAATCATTGAAAGTTGAAACACAAATTTATTCAGCTACAATAAAATCAAACGGATATTTCAATACCTTCCTCTATCTTTATCAACATTAAAGTTATATATATATACTGTAGGTGAGGAACTGTTATAATTGCTTTTTCAGCTAGTATATAAGATTTTTTTTTTTTAAATGTTTTCCTATATAATAATAGTGTGCTTACGGTGGTCGGTATAATTCACCAAGCAACAAAGCCAAGGATAGAATGCAATATTTTTACCTTATACATAATTGAATGACTTTAAATGCCTTATTTATGACTATAATTTCCTGACCATGTCAGAAATTATACAATGGTATTGTTTACTATGTACTTTACACTTAAAACAAACATTCTAAACATTAATACAGGCTTTACATGGGGGTTATCTAGAAATTCAAAATGGCTGCTAAATGACATTGACCTAATGAAATCAGATGATTTTAAAATGGCTGCCATAATGACTTCTTATCAAAATAATCGAATTCTGTGAGCTTAAATATAATATTTACATTAAAACATGACTGCTACCGAGAGGATATCACAAAGTATTAAACATAAAATGACCTTAATCATGAAAACATAATTTTAGGCATCAGGATTCAAATTTGAAATGTTTTAAAAGCTGAGAAACATTTTTATCCATTGCAGCCATTTTGAAATCCAAGATGGCCGCCAAAATTACCTTGAATAAAATACTGTAGTTCCCATCAAAAAACTGAATTCTAAGAGGTTGAGTATGTTTCTGATGTAAAACACAACAGTTACTGTAGGCCTCCGGGTTTATTAAGATGCCATACATTATTTTAACTGTAATGACATTGAATGACCCTAAATAACTTATTTATGACAATCTGACTCTGTAAAAAATTGTATGATATTATTTCTTGACCATAAAAACATATTTTTTGACATTAGAATTAAAATTTGAAGTGGTTTAAAAGCGGCGATATTGATAAATATATGTTTTATATGGTGGCGATTTTAAAATCCAAGATGGCGGTCGCTTTTATAAGATATTAGCATTATTCTCTCAAGTAATACATGCATTGGTTGCTAAATATTAAAAAAAAAACTTAGTGGCCATCTAAAAATTACAAGTTTATTCATAATTATGACATATTATGATGACATTACGATTTTTTTCTCATATTTTTTTCTATTTTTTCGGCCATTTTGAATAAAACGCATTTCCACATATTTCCCCTACCTGGATTTTTCTAGACTTTTAATATGTTCAAATAGGGACCTTATAGAAATGCACTGTGGTAAAATAAATTCTGTTGCGTAACCTTTCACTAAATGTTACGCTAACTTTCTTGTACTGTATTGATTTCAGCTAGGCTTACGAGCCGATCTAGGCCAGGCCAGGCTAGACTAGGCCTTGGTATACTGCCTACATCTAAATTTCTTGCATCTTTGAAACAGTGCTAGGTAGGCATAAAATACTCATATTAAATCGTCACCGACACCAGTCAAAAAACATCAAAATCTTATATTTTCAATTTGTTTTCCTTTGACATTTTGTTTATGTATATCAAACTATATCTTTTCACCTGATTTTTAAGAGTGCAGCTACACAAATTAGGTAGTTACGCTAATTGGCCGTATCACAGAAACCGTGAAAAATGGATTTTTAGTTTTCACGAACAGACACAAGCTTTCAGTGGGTTACAGTATTAAAAGACGCGCGTGTGGCGTTGCAATCGTTGTGATCACTAGGTAAGGCCTATCTTGGTTACGGCTAAATGTAAAGATTATAGCTTACCTAGGCATAACGGTATCCTTCTTCAAGTATAACTTGGAATAGGTCTATGCACGTGAGTCAATATGGATTTATTAGTAAACACATAATTATTTAAGCAGGATAAGCCGAGTTTGTAGGCCTGTTTCCGCCCTTGACTATGGTTAAACCATAGCTAAAATGCAGTTTGTGAAAGCGTGTGCCTTAATGACACAAATTCATTCTACGTGTAAACACAACATGCTGTGTTTATTCTGATCGTTTTCACGCTTATGAACAGGTTAATTAAAGTTAAGAAAAGAAAAATAATTCGAACATTTGAATTGTCTAATTCTTTATCTTTAAACATATGTGAAAAAAAAATAAATAAAAATTTCGTTACCTTGATAGTGAAATTTACGGATTTGTGAAGTAGTCGACTTCAAAATTGTTTTTCTCAAAACCTTGTTTTCGTCGAAATTGAAGTTTGTGTCTCTTCGTGAAAACAGCGACGAAATGTTCAGTTTCTTTAGTTTATTAAGGTCCATTGATTCAAAGAATTCCTTACGTTTTATACTTAATGTTGATTAATTTGAAATGATTTTCTTAGGGTTCTTATATACCTTGTTTTACGAATTTCATGTTTTCAATTACCACTTGTCAACAAACGAGGATTGGATGAGTGTCTGTCCTTTCTTTCCACAGGCGTGCATAGTAGCCTATGTGCGAAAACACTAGCCTAGAATTCATCGCGGTGCACGATATAGTTCAATTTGTCTTTTGCACACGAGCCTAAACAAGATCAAGCCAACCGTGCACTATGTGACAAATTAGTGCAGTGTTGGGGATAGGTAAATAACATAGGGAGTCGCATTGATGACGTCACGTTTTACTTATAATATCTATTATTGTTTATTGTTAGTAATTATTTCCCAGATGATGGCCGTGTGTAAAAAATAATCATTGTCTTATATATTTGATGCACTACCGCCAATATTGATTTAGATTGAGCAGTCGACATTGAAATGGTGACGGCTGCTATACAACTTATGCCAGATAGGAAAGCTGCCAATGAAGATGCCATTCCCGCAGAACTCATAAGCTGCCATAGAAACCTAAGTACCCTAGGAGCCAGACCAGGTTTTGTATGCACTTTGAGGCACTGAGGATTTTTACGTCAGAAATTGGTTCAGGGTGGTCCAAGAATCATTTTTGGCGTGGTAACATATTTTTAAAATGTGGCGAAAGGTAAAAAAATCAGGGTCAAATGTCAAAGCTATAAGGTCCTTGTATCTCCGCAACCACAAGTGGTAGATAGTTGAATTTGGTGCCAAATTGTTCGCAACATGCATATTTATATTTGCTCTAATAGAGCATTTTGCTAAAAAAAATGACCGGAAATGCCGTTTCTGACCTTTGACATGCTTCAAGGTCATAGCCATATTGTCCTTATATTTCCGCAACCACTGGCGGTAAAGAATTAATTTTGGTGTCAATTTGTTCGGAACATTCATGTTTCTATTTCGTCTGATAAATGACCGGAAATGCCATTTCTGACCTTTGACATATTTTATATAAGATAGCCATTAAGTTGTGATTATCTCCGCAACCACTGGTGGTAGAGAGTTAATTGTGGTGTCAATTTGTTTGGAACATTCATGTTTCTATTTGCTCTAATAATAATTTTTCTAAAAATGAGCGAAAATGTTGTTTCTAACCTTTGATATGTTTCAATGTCACAACCTTAGTCCTTATATCTCCGCAAGCACTGGTGGTAGAGATTTAATTGTGGTGACAATTTAATCGAATGTTAATGTTTCTATTTGGTCTAATGGAACAGTTTGCTAAAAAAAAATGGCTGGAAATGATGTTTCTGACCGTTGACGTGCCGATTATATTATTATTATTAAGGCATATGATTATCTCTGTACATACTTGCTGTAAACATTTAATATTGATCTGATATTATTCATTTACATGTGTTTCTGTTTAATTATTTGTTAAAAAAAGTAATATGTGTAAA
>NW_022728898.1:66396-72316 GCF_011630105.1 Anneissia japonica | reverse complement strand
CATATACATATAGAAAAATATAGAGACGGTGATAAATGAAAATACAGACATCGATGGTAGACTTAATGAACACGAAAATATTTATTAGGTCACGGATATTTCGGTTGTTCCTAAAACCTTCTTCACTTACTCGCTGAAGAAGGTTGTAGGATCAACCGAATTATCCGTGAACCTAATACATACATATTTTCGTGTTCCTCAAGTCTACCATCGATGTCTGTATTTTCATTTACCATCGTCTCCATATTTTTCTATCTTACTTTGAACACACGTGCTTACCTATGTTATAATATATACATTTATATATAATAAACATCAAAGAAAGGTAAATACAGTGTTAGAAAAAAGGACATAATAATACATCGTGTAGCATAGCTCTCAACGAATGTAGTCCAGCAAATAAATGAATAAAGAAATTGTGTAATAAAATGCCTCTGGCGGGACTCGAACCTGCGACCTCTCGCTGTCAAGGCGAACGTCCTAACCATTAGACCTCGGAGGTTTTATGGCTGAACAGATTCAAATACCACCAGATACACACCATTACACAATAATTACGGCTAGAAACAAATAGTTGCATATAATATAAATCAAGATAGCCGTTAACACCGTTAAATTGTATAATAAACATCAAATAAAGGTCAATACAGTGTTAGAATAAAGGACATAATAATACATCGTGTAGCATAGCTTTCAACGAATGTAGTCCTGTAAATAAATGAATAAAGAAATTGTGTAATAAAATGCCGTTATGACGTATGACGCTCGCCTTGACAGCGAGGTTCGAGTCCCGCCAGAGGAATTTTATTACACAATTTCTTCATTTATATTATTTACAGAACTACATTCGTTGAGAGCTATGCTACACGATGTATTATTATGTCCTTTATTCTAACACTGTATTACCCTTCTTTGATGTTAATTATATAATTTAACTGTGTTAACGGCTATCTTGATTGATATATATATATATAGGCTTATATATAAAAAACAGCGTCATAACAATAATTTTTCAATTTTACAAATAGCTAATTAGCAACAGCAAAATTAAACGATGCAGCCGCATGGATTATATGGTCACAAAGAAGAAACAGTATATCAGTTACAATAATTTGACCAAAACAACTACTTACCTTTAACCTCTGGACATTCTTCATTCTCATCACTCCCATCAATACAGTCAATGATTCCATCACATACCCACGGAGTAGGAATATATATCTCATTCGAGCATGGAAATGTGTTACAGCTTTCAACTACAATATAAATACTAATATTTAAACGTTACATTTTAAAAATTTTTTGTAGCTTTCGCTGTCGTCTTGAATTCATCAGCGAACTCATTGTCACATTATGGCAGTGGTGGTATCTGTAAGGGAGGTTATGCCAAAGTAAATAATCGGACTCGACGCCGTTCTGCAACAACAATATTATGGTTAATTCAACTATATAACTTCGGCAACAACATAACATACAGCGTTACATCAAACATGTCCCCCCTCATAACAACAACATGCTTAATCTGACCTTACGGGTCATGGACTATATCGTCATAGCCGTATACAGAGGGCGCTAGACTAGACGGCCTAATGTTCATACAACAGCCTTACACCTCCCCTTTAAGATATTTGGCATAATTATATTAAGCAAAGTATCTTTTTTTCCAAACATATTTAGTCCATACCAAAATCATCAAATTTACGCGGTCTCTTATGACTTCTGCGTGGACGGCGTTCAGCGGTATGAGTTTGCTTTTCGCCGGAGGGACGAAAGTTGATTGATCGCAATGTACGCTTTCGCAGATATTTCCTATTTCTGATGAGTACGCGTCCTCCTTTGGTTTTTATGGTGAACCTGCTGTTGGCGACTTCAGCGACTGTGCCATAAATATCAAACAGTTTGCTTGTATGGTTCCATACAGCGACGTGGTTACTAACTCTTATTTCGCTCAGCTGCTTAGTGTTAATATCATAGTGTTCTTTCTCATATCCCCCCTTTTTTTAGATCTTTGTCCGCGTCTGAAATAGCCTTTATGTATTTAGGGGTAAATGCTCGGCGATGCGCGGGCAAGGAATCTTGTAGGGGTTTGCCAAATAACTTGACTGCAGGAGACAGTCCATCCTTTCGCGAATGTGTATTTCTATAGCTAAGGAGAGCTTTCGCCAACTCATCGGCATCAGGGGTTCGTCGATTTAGCGAGGCTAATGCGATAATTTTTTTCATAGATTTTACTGTGGATTCAGCTTTGTCATTTGACTGTGGGTTGTAAGGCAGGCTATACTTGATGGTAAATTTCCAGTCGTTAGCGAACTGCTTGATGTAAACTGAGGACCACCGTCACACCAGAAGATATCAGGAGTCCCCATTGTGATAAATAGGTCTCGGAGCTTGTTTGCAGTGGCGGCGGAAGTTGTGTCTTTACCCATTGGCACCATAGTTGGCCAATCAGTTTTACAACAAACAACGATAAGATAATTGAGTCCATTCAAGTGCGCGAAGTCGGCTGCAATGACTTGAAACGGGCGGCTTGTTTGTGGCTTCTGTATCAAAGGTTCTTTTTGATGCATAAGTAGCCGGTCCTGACAAAATTTGCAATTATTAATGTTTTGCTCAATGTCATCATCTATGTTAGGCCAGTAGACGATCATTCTGGCTCGATCCTGGGCACTACGAAATCCTGGATGACCAAGATGTAGTTTCTGAAGCATCGCTTCGCGAAGGGCTTCTGGGAGCAAGAGACGACACTCATAAACAATGAGGTCGTGATCTAAGGAAAGATCGCTATGAACTCGCCAGTATTTCTTTAAGGTGACCGGGAGCTCGCTTTTCGTTTGTGGAAAACCATTGGCGATCATACGCTTCAATTGCTGATATTCACCATCAATGTTAGAGGCTTTCCAGACTTCGTGGAGTCGGACTTCATCTTCGCGAGGGTTGTCAATTTCGGAGCGAATGGCACTAATCGTGGGAGCGGTATCATCGTCGTCAAACCCATTAGCTATTGGTTTCTCTGCTAGCTCGTCGGCAGGCGTAGGAACGTCGTGCGGATTGCGAGATAAGTAATCAGCGGCAGAGATAGACTTTCCCTTTACCCACACGGCAGTGAACCTAAACGAGAGAGTTTCGAGCGTAACCGTTGTAGACGGACGTTGACTATTTCATCCAGTCTATGCGAGTTGAGAATGGGGACCAAAGGATTATGGTCAGCCACCACCTCAAAGTCATGTAGGCCTTCTAGGAACATGAAACATTTCTAAGTTGCGTATGCCACGGCTAATAGTTCCAGTTCAATCAGAGCGTATCGTGATTCCGCGTCGCTTAAATATCGAGAACCCGCTTGAATGGTCTTCCATTCATTATTGTTATGCTGCTGGGAGAGAACATAACCCAGTCCGAGACGACTGGCATCAGTGGTCAATCGTGTGGGGGATGTGGGTCAAAAAACGCCATCGTTGGGGCCTTCGAGGTTGGCCTTTATATGCTCAAATGCAATGTTATGGTCGTTACACCATAGAAACTCGTTTTTCTCGGACAACAATGGTCGAAGAGGAGCGGATAGCTTGGCTATGTTATTGCTGGACGACGCAAGTTGATTGACTAAGCCCATGAACAATCGGAGGTCTGTTCGTGAACTTGAAGTAGTGAAGTTTTGTATCGCGTTTGTTGTCCTGGGACCGATTGCGTACCCGCTTTCTGACAGTGTTAAACCGGCAAACTCGACAGACTTTTAGCAAAGTTGCAGCTTATCTGTAGAGAAAGTGATGCCTCTTGGCATCTACTGAAGTATTCTTTGATGAAATGTTCTCAGGTTCTTGTCCTTGTCGGTGATGCGTCAGGCCTTCAAGCGCTTCGTCCATTCTCCGGTTATAGTGTTCAGATATGGAGCTAATGCCATAAGGGGCACGACAGTACTTGTACCGGCAAAATGGTGTTATAAATGTAGTCAATTTCTGACTCTCTTTATCAAGTGGGCACTGGTGGTATCCCTTTGCTGCATCGATTACTGTGAAATAACCGGCCTCTGATTTCGCAATGTCTGCTACCGCTTGTTGTGGGGTGGTGTGTGGATAATACTCCCGTTGAACGCTTTTGTTTAATCGTGAGAGGTCGACACACACACACACACACACGCGTATTTTAGTTGGATCCTTCTTTGGAGCTACTACTATTGGAGCGCACCATTCAGAGGGTTCTGTAGTTTTGACGATTATTCCTTGACTTTCTAATAGCTCTAGTTCGGATTTCAGCTTATCTGAGTAAGCGTAAGGGATATTCCGAGGATATTCACACAAAATGGCTTTGCGTCGCTATTTAGCTTAATTACAAACTCTTCGCCTGGCATTGGCTGTATGACGCCATCAAAGTTCGACGGGAATTCCTTACGCAGAGCTTCTACGAATAGTTGTGGAGCAGGTGTCGGAGTTGGCTTGGTCGTTTTGCGAGGTGCTGGAACTGGTCTGCTGCTAACTTCTGCTACCATTGGATATGTCGATGGGCAGGAATCCAAGAGATTTTGAGGCTGTCCATGAAAGAAGGGGTTCTTTGACATTGGATGAGAAGTACAAGTCCACTGGAGCGATTTTCTAAATTTTCACAAATTTAACTGGGAGCCATCCAGCTATCGTAATTCGTGAGCCTTCAACTGCTTCTGGCTGGAAGTCACAGGGAAGCAAATTGTTAATGTCCTCTCTAATTTTGCCGAGGAGACTCAAAGGAGCGAGGCATATGTATGATACGCTGTCAGGCAAAATAACTATTTCCACAGGCAGGTTGTTATGATGCAATGTTATCGTGGCTATAGTTAGCATGCATACGCCATAAGCTAAATTACGTCACCTTTTCCTGGTAAGGCAAACTATCCCGGCGTGCTTTTTTCATGGATAAACAAACACCACTGCTTTGCACATGAATGCCATGCCTAGCTTGAGCTACAAGAGCCGCATAGTTAGCATATAATACTTAAACAAGGTACGTCTGCAACTGAATTATTCTTAGGCCCTAGATAATTTTTTTTCTTATTTTAATTTAATATTTCTTTCGAAAGTGCACATTCTATCACATATAATTGCATGCTGTCTACTTATGCCTAGGCCTAGTCATATTGTGCTTCATTGTCCCCCGCTATACACAGTACAAGATGTGTATAAGAGACAGCAGTACATCTGTAGCCCCCCCCCCCCACGCTACATTACAGACGTTTGCTAGGCAACAGAACGTGATTGCACCTTTTTTCCCAGGTGTTCATGTAAATTTGCATATTGTTAGGTAACCAGCTGAGTGTTCCTTTGTGAAAATGAGTACCGCGGCGTACTCATTTTCAAAAAGCATTTGCATCCCCTCTTGGAAAGAGGGAACTTCGAAATATTTTTGTCTCCATATCTTCACTAATTAATCACCGTAATTTAGCTTACACTTATGCATAGAGGGAGCACTTAAAATGTACAATAATCATTTCACTACCCGAAAACCCCGAACTTTATTCATGCATTACATAAATAGTTTCATCTTGCTGTACTCCAACATCACTAGCGCATGGTAACAACCAACTGGCAGAACATTTCCGGTCACACATTACTCTCCATAACGCAGCACCCCCTAGTTCCGTGTCCTCTGGATACCAAAGTAGGCCAAACAATGAAATACTTTGCTGTTGCAATGAAATGTAGCAATCCACTCGAAAAATTAAGGTTTATATAGAAGATTCTGACTAAGAAATGCTAAATAAAACGGAGAAACTGTACTACTACTGTCTCTTATACACATCTAGATGTGTATAAGAGACAGGTATATATGTGTGTGTGTATATATAGTTAGTTTTGTCTTTATTACATACATATATATGTATGTATATATATATATATATACGTATATATGTATATATATATGTGTATATATATATGTATATATATATATGTATAAA
>NW_022728898.1:59834-62645 GCF_011630105.1 Anneissia japonica | reverse complement strand
TACTACTGGGTCCTGGCTTACAAAAGGCATGCTAACCTACCTTGGCATAGGTTGGCAGATCAGACGTACTAGGCTTAGCCCAACTAGTCTTCAATTAAATAAATTATACACACTGTTTCTGGTTCGACATCGTCATAATTTATGTACGAAAGTGGGTTCTTCGGGCCTATCCTTTCATCGATCCATAGAAAAAAGACTCATATCTAACTAATTGTTGGAATCAAACGGTGGCGGAAGCAGGGGAGCCGGGGGCCATTGGGTCACCCACTTTTCTACTGGGGGGTGGGGGCTGTCCCCCACCTGTTTCCAGCACCAGTGACAAACATTTTACGAACGCTGCAATGTCATTATTATTATTATTATTATTATTATTATTATTAATATTATTATTATTATTATTATTATTATTATTATTATTATTGTTATTGTTATTATTATTATTATTATTATTATTATTATTATTATTATTATTATTATTTCATACTTACACCTTGTTTATTTGCGCCTTATACATTGACCACTTATTATTATTATTATTATTATTATTATTATTATTATTATTATTATTATTATAAAATATCAATTTCTCTTTCATTTTCTAACGAACATTACCTCGTTTTCTTACCTCAGCCCAAACAGTTGTGGGTCTGAGGCAGGTGGACATTCTATTTATGCAAGGCCCTCCCTGGAACCCCTCTATTTTGACTTCACAGTTGGAGCATCATTTTTGGGCTACATAGAAGGGTAATTTTTATCCATGAGGGGAAAAGTGAAGTTTTCGTCGGGGAACCCATATCAAGGATAACCATCATAATAAATAATTCATTGAGGTCTTGGAAGCAATCTCGACTTCGACTTTGATCGGAGATCTGTGGCGCGTTCAAGGGGAGGGGGAGGCTAAATTGTTCATTTTTTTTTAATGGAGATAAAGGAAAGTTATATTCAAATTTTAAGTCTGAGAGTGTAATTTCCGGCCATCTTGAGGTACCCCGGTACCATAATCACAAATTTTCTTACCTCAGCCCCAACCATGGTGGAGCTGAGGTGGTATGGATTCTTCATCTGCTGAAGTAGCCAGTAGCGTATTTAAGGGGACCTGGCCCGCCCCACCCTCCTAAACTGTTCAATAAAAATGGAGATAAAAAGATAATTATATTCAAATTTTATGTCTGGAAGTGCAATTTCCGGCTATCTAGATATAATGTAATATAGTATGATAATAATCATACTATTAAATATTTAATTTTGACTTCTGCATCTCTTTTGTATCTAGTCTTACCTAGTTTACTTTGTTTTTGATTATTTTGTTAATGGTTTATTATTATTATTATTATTATTATTATTATACTATATTACATTATATCATATACATATATATGTATGTGCATTAGGCTTATATATTATCTTATAATTTGTATTGCCATATATTAATCTGTATCATGGGCTATCGCTTCCACTTCTCGATATCGAAGTGCTTTGTTTTACTCATTATCTCGCTCCCATAATTGCCTGGTTCACGTCGAACTTTTATCTAGATATACATCCACTTAACTAGTTAAAAGTTCGACGTGAACCACTCAATTATAGCTAGATAAAGGCTTAAGTGACTTAAAGTTAAGTGACTTAACTTTACTAGAATAACGGTAAATTAACTTGCTTAACGGTAAAGTCGGCTCGGATTACAAGAACACGATTACGTAACGTGGCATCTAAGCCAGCGTGTTGTATTGCACCACCATTATCATCTTCTGGTTGGCAACAACGTACTCCAACAATGCTAACAACAGCATCGAAGTAGTCTCATTAGTCTGGTTTTTAGAAATTATTTGTAATATTATGGGTAAAAACCCAGCAAACGTCCGTTTTACGAATAGTCGATATTACCAATTACCTTTGCCCTTTCCATCATCGACCAAGTAATAACGTTAAAAAGTCCGATTGCGTACGTTTTTCGAAGTGATAATGTATATTTTTCTTAATAAAATCAGATTTGTTGTATTTATTTATTGACAATTCAATCTTTTCCATTTCTGCTATAATAGTCGCTATTAATTAAGTTTCAACGAACTACCACCAACGCCAGTCGTTAAAATAAGCGCACATGTTTACGATGATGAAATAAAAAAGTGTGTGGAAGTCAGCAACTTATTTGACACCGCGAAGCTAGATTTTCGCGAAGTGCATGTAAACAACACAAGTGAGCGATCTAAACACTACAAAACAGGACAGAAAGGTCCATAAAGTATACAGACGTTTTAATGAAAATTAAAACAATATTTTGTTAAATGGAAGAATGCTAGCTAGCGATTAAAATAATTCGTTTTTTTTATCGAAGGTAAAATTTTCTAAGGCCTAGAGAATCTTTTAGATTGCGATAGAACACGCTGCTGCACTGTCGTTGGTTCGTACTGGTCGGCTAGGTTAGGTAGTGGAAACTAACACCTTCTCTACCGTAGTTTACCATTTTTTTTGAATGAATACCACTTGGTACTAGAGGTTCGTAAAATACAGTAGATGTTTTATTAAACAAGCCTTTCCACCGTGTGACGTCGACGGGCTAAAACTGGTTGGCTGTTTATCTGGCTCTAACTTGGCATCGAACGCAATTAGGGGATTATCGTATCATGTTTCAAGACGGGTATATCTAGATAAAGTTCGACGTGAACCAGGCCTATATATCGTTATCTCCATGTCTCCAATATTGTTTATCTCATTTAATCACCCTCCTTTATTTATTGCCGACTGTTTATTGTTTTACATTGGATCTGGTATTTGCCAACTTTTGTAATCAGTTACGCTGATGAAGTCTTG
>NW_022728898.1:56738-59800 GCF_011630105.1 Anneissia japonica | reverse complement strand
TGAAATTGAAATGCAGGAGTATGACTAGCTTTCACTCTTATTGTAATTACAAGTAAACCATTTTTGTTGTTTTTTTTTATTATGACAAACCTTTTTTTTTATTGATTTATTACCTTATTTTTTTTATTGATTTATTGAGTGAACGTTTTTTTATATTATTAATTGTGAACCCCTTTTTTTATTATGAATAGCGAACCTCTATTTTTATTATGAATAGCGAACCTCTTTTTTATTATGAATAGCGAACCTCTTTTCTTTTTTTTCCCTTTTTTTTTGTAAATAGCGAACATTATGAATACCGTAACGGCCCTTAATTTATATTATGAGTAGCGAACCCTTTTTCTTGATTATGACTAGCGAACCTTATGTTTTGTGGTCCTTTTAATAAAATATGAATAGTGACCTCTTTTCTTGATTATGTCTAGCGAACCTTATGAAGGGCGGTCCTTATTTATTATGAATAGCAAACCCTTTTCTTCATTATGAATAACGAACCCTGTCTCTTATACACATCTAGATGTGTATAAGAGAGTCCATTACGACAGTGGCAGAGCCTTTATCAGCTGGTTTGATGATAATATCATCACGCTGACGCAAATTGGCGATGGCCTGCCTCTCATTTTTTGTGAGATTGTCGCGGAAATCTGGACTAGGAGTGGGGTTTTTAGCGTCCTCCTCGTCCTATATATATATGGACCTTGGATCTCGCGTAAGAGTGTCGTTATAGTTGAGGGCGCATCGCACATCTTCAGGTCTCTGATCGTTCCTGAGTGCACTAAAATGGAACACGTTTAGAATGAAAGGTCTGTTTGTGTCTACTGGGCTAAACCAAACTGACATTGCCTTTGTGTCGAGTTGGTTATGCACGGTCAGAGGAAGGTCCCGGGTTTTTTATTTCATTTTGATCAGAATTTCCTCTTCTGTTACTTTAAAATTTTGGAATAGCTATGCTTTTGTGTGACACTGCCGCTTTTGCTATTCCTTAGCGCTGTTTCTTTATTTTCCTTGAAATTTCTTCTGTGTTTTGTGTTGTTCCTTTGTGAATGTATGTTTATATTTGTTAAAATTGGAAAGAAGAAAAATTGAATACCAAGACGCGATTCGAACTCGCAACGTAATTTTGTTTTTATATAACATCCTTAACCGACAGCGCCATCCATGCGACGTGCCCTATTAGTGGCAATGGCAGTACTGTACAGTCTTTGCTGAAACCCCTGTTATTTTGTAGGTATGGGGAAGAAATCTAATAAAGCTAATCAAGGTAACTCAGTTGATGGTAGATTAGCAATGAGGGGAGAATACGTTTTGTATTTGGAAGATTAGCGAGAGTTTATTAAAAGAAATTTTGTTTTACAGTATATTTTTACCACCCAATACAAGTAGTGTTTGTTATCAAACTATAATTTCACTAATGAATTTGTATGTCATTAGAACCTTTTTGGTGTTTAATATCTAGAATTTAGCTTGGCGTTATATTTCATGTATGACTGTACGATTATTACGTTGTTATGGAAAGTAATATAATATTAACATGAATATAAACAAACGTCAAAATACCTCGCCACTGGAACACGTGTTGGTACCTTCATTGTTGCATGCTTCGTTGCTTAAAGCATTGCTACAAGTGTAGCATGTCGGTGCATCTGTATAGGATAAAAACAGTGGCCGCATAATACGTGAATTATGGTTATCGTCAGTGGTAATTTCTATATGCTTATGTCCCTATTAATGCTAAACTTAAAGTATGACTATTTAAGAAAACATTTTGCACTATAATGTGTGGCAATTGAGAGCGTATGTTGTATCCCGACATATGAAATGGTTCATAGGTCAGAAAATATGAGTAATGTTCATGAAGACTTTGCATGTGGTAACCGCTTTGATTCCTTAAGTGCAAACATGGGAGCGCCACTATAACACTATTTCCAGGAAGTAAAGTAACAGGCCTAAATGTAGAGGATATACCCATAACAATAGTGTTTACGTGACAAAGTAATTCAGAGTTGTACATCGGTACTCAACAAGATGGTGTCCGTAGAAAAAGCGCTAACTCCAGACTTTATAGTATACAGGTTTTTTTTCCTCTCTTTTGTGGGAGTTGCACCCACTTTTATTTCTCTTTTCTTAGTTTAATAACATTTTTTTTTCTTTTTTTCTACACATGAAATAATGACATACTGGTAATTATAAAGGCCATTGAATAATAATAATAATGATAGTAATGATAATAATAATATTAATGATAATGACACTTTCTTATAATTTAACATCCACTAAAGGTTAGTCCCTTTAAAGCTGCATAGACAGTATTTCGTAGTTTAACATTATTTTCATTATAATATTTTGAATAAAAAAAATTGAATATTAATACAAACTTGCTTAAATATTTTTTACTTTTTTCCCTTAATTTTTTTGTTTCTTTCAAATCAAAGTATCTGACGGTTCATCTCTTCAATGTACCGTGATATAATTCATAATATATATACTGTCACCTACATACATACGTATACAAACGCATATATATATATATATATATATATATATATATATATACATATATGTATATATATATACATATATACACGCGTATATATAGTATACAGGTTACAATAATAAATAGTATACAGGTTACAATAATAAATAAGCCTAATTATTATTTAATTAATTTTTAATATTAATATTGATAAATGATTAAACCAGAGAGAAGCCCACTGGAGTAACAATAAAGTGGAGAGAATGTATAGTATACCGCGATGCTTGGGCTTAACATACAAGTAACTCGAAACTTTCATGAGGGCGCCACTGAAGCGCATATAATGCGCAGTCACTGGCGTACGATCATCCACCAACAAACCCCAGTTCGAAAAAGTTCCGATTTTGTTTGTGTAAATGTATATGGTAGGTTATTCCCAATGGGAATAGGAGTCTTTTTTTTCAATCTACCATCTATATTTTGGAGTAAAACAGAGTAAATAAATAAAAATAAGACATTAACAAAATAATGTCCATGTAGCTGGCTGGAAAAATTCCAGAGTTAATGGACGGCTGAAAAGCTTATAAAG